>NC_056740.1:500289829-500579829 GCF_019279795.1 Protopterus annectens | reverse complement strand
TATTCCCTTTTCCCTACTATAGTGCAATCTCAGAGTTAGTATATATAAGTAGTGGGGATGTGGGGGTGCAGGGGCTTGTCCCCCTACATAAATGTGTTTACTGTATTTGTTTATGTGGTTCAGTAAGTTGAAATAAATGCACTTTTGCGAAACCAGGCTCATCTACTTGAATTTTGGTAAAGTGTGTTTTCGATGGGTTGAAGTAGACCCATAGATATATATATATATATATATATATATATATATATATATATATATATATATATATAGGTATCCCCTTACTATGACCAATGCTGTAACCCTAAGGTCTGTGATGACTGCAGCGCAGTGAAGGACATAGCAATGTCCTCCACTATGGTGCGATAGTCATGAACCTTAGGTTTAAGACATGGGTTTGGGTAAGGGGATAGCTGTACTAACTATCCCCTTACCCTAACCCATGCCCTAACCCTAAGGTCCGTGTGTATCACATCATAGTGGAGGACATAGCTTGTTTTTTATGTCCTCCACTGTGCTGCAGTGTTTTCGGTGAAGTGCACTTACGCAAAAGTTCACTTTCGTTAAAGCGAACTTTCGCAGAAGTGAAGCTTCCTATTACAAGTTCGAAGTAGTGAACTTTCGTTCTTGTAATAGGAATCCATATATATATATATATATATATATATATATATATATATATATATATACATATATAGCGAGAGAGAGAGGTAGGTAGATATACATGCATGCATTCATACAGATATACATACATACATATAAAACTCTTGAATAACACAAAATGTGTTGTTTAAAAAGAAAATAGCACTTTTGAATGGTTAATATGGGGGTATTGTTCCCTGGGCTAAAATGAAATTGTTTATTATGACATATCATGTTACAATTCTGTACTTTTACCAACACTTCTCATACTGTCAATCCAAGCAATGATTAGTTGAATGCATGTAAGTAAGTTATATATATGTGTAAGATGTTTTGCTTCTTTTACTATTGGGGTCATTGTACGAATAATAATAATAATAATAATAATAATGCTCTTGACTAGGTATACTTATAGGTGCTTATGACCCATCATCTGAGGACTAATGTCCTCCTGCAGAGCGCTATGGCCATGCATTAGCAATGTACTGATTATTTAACTGTTCTCTGCTTTTACTGCTTTAACATGATGTCTGCATTTAGTCTGTCTGTTTGTATGTTTGTATGCTTGTATGTGTGTATGTGTGTGTATGCATGTGTGTGTGTGTGTGTGTGTGTGTGTGTGTGTGTGTGTGTGTGTGTGTGTGTGTGTGTGTGTGTGTGTGTGTGTGTGTGTGTGTGTGTGTGTGTGTGTATATATACATGTATGGAGAGAGAGAGGGGAGAGGAACATTAATAGTAATTATCATTATATGAGTTTGCCGTGTTCAGAACTACTGTATTTCAAGGATTTGTTCTAGGTTCACTTCTAATCTCGCTTTTCTTGATCTCAACTCAGAGGTCACTGCTGTACTACAACTAACTAAACAAGCTACTACGAAATTCACTTACCTAGAAAATAATAAAGTAAAACTAATGACCACCATTAGTTCAATCAATATTATTCCATGGGTCAAAAAGGTATTCTGTCGACTTCACAACTGAGGAATGTGTGGTTCTGAAAATATCTAAATCTATCAGCTAGGGGAAGACCACTTTTAGGAATAGCACCAGCAACTCTTTAGATAGATAGATAGATAGATAGATAGATAGATAGATAGATAGATAGATAGATAGGTAGATAGAGATAGATAGATAAAGGTGACAACCCCATGACAGCTACCAACACTGTTCCTACAACAAATCAAGAGCAGAGAAGCATTTCGAATAACGCAATTGAACCAGTCACTGGAGCTACCAATGACACACACCAGACACTATTACCCTCTATTCTCTTGCACCTGTCAGGAAGCATCAGAAAACCAAAATGGCATACAGGAGGGAAGAAACAGAACAGGGGGAAAGTAGGACCAACAAAAAGAAAAAATGAACTTGGACTTCGAAATGTTGAACCTGAGTGACTTTAATTTGAATAATTACCATCATGATTTTTAGCCAAAGGTTTCTGTTTCATTCTGACACAGAGGGTGAATATTACCTAGACCCTAGTGGATTCCAAACTGCATGTACACAGGTTAAATCTACAATACATTTTGCAAGACATCCCACACTTTGACAATAGAAATGATATTGTTAGAAAGAAAAGTACATACAATCCTATGCTGCATAGCACACTGCAGGTATTTCATGATTGTTATGAAGAAGACTTTCATAGACTTCCCCTCCATGTCAAGCATAGTACCTCTCTATCCCTCTTTAAGAGGAACCTGGATAACTGGATGGGAACCAGAAAATACACCCCTGGGATCCCACCCATGTCCCTGCTGGACAGGAGAAACAGGCGCTGACTTTGTGGGAACATGGACAAAATTCTTGGCTAAGCTTATAAGGGCCTCTGGGCCAATAGCCTAGTATCATCCTATGAACCTATGAACCTATATGAGACTGGGCACTAGACCGCAAGCATACAGTTTAACAAAAGAAGAAAGGGATGCCTTAAAAGAACTGTCAAAAAATGATGAGATTCACACTATAAAAGTGGACAAGGGGACACTACAATAGTATTGAACAGAAAAGAGTGCACAGTGGCCATCTGTAACTTACTGAGTGATGAGAACTGTTATGAGGAAACCAGTAAAGAGAAAGTTAATTGTAACTTTTCAGTGATAGACCACTCATTATCTGACTTAAGTCAAGGTGAAATAAACTTGGAAATGAATTCTGAAAGTGCACAAAAATAAAGCAAATTCCCCCTTCCAACTAGTAGTTGCTGCAGATGATGATAAGACAAAGCCCATTTCATGGTTTTTAGATCATTTATTGAACCCCATTGCATATGCTTAGGAATTTTACTTGAGAGTCTCCTGGCATTTATAAGAACTGTTGAGGAATGTACAAATGCCATTGGAGGAGTGTGTTTTTGCAGCTCTGAATGTCATGTCCCAAAATACCTGTACTGAACAGAATACAGCGATCAAATTTGTAAGAATCTAACCAAGTGTACTAACTTTAACAATGGTTTGATTAACACCATTTGTACATTATTTGAACTAGTATTGGATAACAATTTTTTCACCTTGGCTGGCAAACTTTACAAGCAGAAGAAGTGGGTTGCCATGGGAGCAAGGGTAGCCCCTGTCTTTGCTAATCTTGTCATAGCCTGGTGGGAACAAGAAAATTTGAAATCCCACCCTTTGTTCTCCAAGGTGATCTTCTATAGGAGATACATAGATGACTTGGTCTTCTTATGGAAAGGTGATGAGCAAGAATTCAAAATTTTTTACTCCCACCTCAACAACAACACAGCTTTTTTGAAATTCACCATGAGTGGGTATGGTAACGAGATCAACTATCTGGATATCAACCTAAAGTTAGACATGACTAACTACACCGCAGAGAGCAAAATGCATAGAAAAGAAACTTTTGTTAACCAGTATTTGCATATGAAGAGTATGCATCCATTCCATATGAAGAAAGAAATTGTTAAGGGAAAATTTATTAGATTCAGCAGTCATAAACAGTAATGCCACCTTTCTAAACGAGTCTGTAATTCTGAGATTGTTCTTAGCACGAGGGTACAATCCTGATTGGCTGTCGAAAATCAAACAAAGCCAAGCCCATTTATACAAAGTTGCAACAGAACAACTTTTGGTGGAAGTTTACACACCCAGTCCAAAACAAAACTCAGACTCTGCCTTTAGAAGAGCATTCCCTTTACCAATCACAGTTGATATTAATGTAATAAAAGAAATATTGGAAGATAATTGAAAAAATCATTCTAGGTAATAGTGACACGGCAAAAACTTTAGGAGAACATCCTGCATGCAAATATAAAAGATCACAGAAGATTAAGTCCTTTTTGGAAAGAGCTCCACATCCCAAAAACACGATGTTTCATCCCAGGCACCTTCAAATGTGGGAAATGCCAGCAATGCAGGTTCATAAGTAACACCTTCTGCAGTTAATCTGAGCCCTTGACCTATCCTTTTGGTGCTTTGGAAGATCTGACTGTAATTCATTTGGCATAATTTATATTGTGCAGTGTGAAACAAGCCCATGTGTCTAACTAGGAAAAACTTTCAGAATATTTTCCTGCAGAATTTATGAGCATAATCTAAATCAAAACAATGCATTAGCTAAACATTCATTGATTTGTTCTTGTTTTAAGCAATTTGCTTTTAGTATACTGGAAGCTGTCGGTTTGGAGGACTTTTCAAGGAATTCTAAGGTATGGCTAGACTGCTGAAAATCTTGCTGGCAGATCAGGTTAACAGCTAACAAATGCCCTGGATTCAATGATCATATTAATATTAAATGTTTCTTGCCAACACAAACGTTTTAAATTGTATCAGATTTATGGCAGACTAGATAGTAAGTATTTTGGTTCAGGCACTTTTCAACCTACTACTACCACCTAAGGACAGTTATTGACTAGTTGTCTGCATACCACTAGACTGTTTTGGCTCCATTTTTAAACAGTTTCTTAGATTCTCATGAAGTCCTTTTCTGGGCTATTATAAAACAATGAACGTGTTAACAGAATTTGACCGTGTCTGCATCTTCTCTGGAGAGCTGATACAGAATTGTTCTTTTGTTTTTGTTATTGTGCTATTATATTAATTTCGCAGAAGAATAATGAGAAAGAAAACTTTAAGAAATGGAGACCTATAGCATTTTGTAATACTGACTAAAATGATAAAGAATATTGAAATGGAGACATGGAGATATGAACAAATAGAGTAGGATCAAACATTTATTGAGCAAAGGATTGAAATACTAAGAAAATGTTAATTATTTTAAAATAAATGGTACACCACCACGAAAGAAGGAAAATAGATGTTTTCAGAATTGCAAAGTCATTTAACAATGTACATAATATGCATAGATGAAGCTTTTGGAAAATCTGTGCAGTATGGAAGAGAATAATTTCACTGTTAAAATCAGTATATGATCATTTTTGGACAGTTGATTTAGGGAGAAAATATGGATGGGAAAGGGGATAACAAAGGGTTGCACCATGAGTGGAGTTATTTTTGCTTTGGAAATGAATGCTGTTATTGAATCATATCAAAAGAAATTTAGATTAAAGCAGATGAGAAACATGTTTGAAGAAACAAGAGTATCCATAGAAACTGTTTTTGTTTATTATTCAGTTTTCATCACTAAAATGGTCTGTGGATAAAACATGACCGAAGAAATAGGACAATTTATGAATGAAGGCTTAAGACTTAATAAAGTAAGATGAAAGGTGGTCAGGCACAACTAGGGGTATTTAATTTTCAAACTCAGAGATACTGGTGTTAGGGATTGTACACAGTGAAATACAGTGTGTGATGAAAGGATGTGAAAGGATACTGAATAAAGCAAAGCGATTAATGGCTTTGTGGAAGTGCTTTTAAAGTTTCTTTTATTAAGACATTTTACACAATAGAGGTATTAATGTGAATTTTAGAGAAAGAAAGAGTGTTTACAGTCTATTCATGGATAGTTAAAAAGAAGTGTGAAATATAGTTTTTAGTTTTAAGGGAGTGAGGTTGAATTTCTTTAAAAAAGGGAGTAATGTCATTTTTTTTTTTTACTCGAGTACATCCCCTCAACACAAGAGTCCATTATTGAGAGCAACTCAAGTCTGATTAAGTGACATTCTGAGAGTAGCAGTAGGCAAATGGAGGCTGAGGGACTCAAACCCTTCATTACAGAACACAGCACATTAAAAAGTGTATAGCCTTAATCATCTGAACTAACCACTAGGCATACGGGATATAAGGGAAATGATGATTATTGAATCTTTTTAGTTTCATTATCATTACACTTTCCAAAAGCTCAGTTTTACTTAATGGAAGAGCCTTTTGAAAAGTCGGCAAGCAGCCAAGAGATGCACAGTCTTAAGATGTCTGCATTTGTAAGTAGCCTTTTACTAACATTAAGCAGCAGCTGTTGAGATAGAAGCATGTCATGCTTTACTATATTTTTGAGCAGTTAAAATGTGTGTGTGTGTGTGTGTGTGTGTGTGTGTGTGTGTGTGTGTGTGTGTGTGTGTGTGTGTGTGTGTGTGTGTGTGGTGTGCGTGTGTGTGTGAGCACAAATTTACTAACATTAAGCAGCAGTCAAGACACAAGTATATCTTTTACTACAGTTTTATTCAGTCGAGACAGATGTGTGTATGTGTACTGCTGCAGTTAGGAAGGGATTTCTGGTTAAGTGACTTGCTCAAAGTCACACAGTTGGAAAATAAAACCCTGTACTCCTGCGGCAGCTCATTAAGAGATTAAGCTCGGAGCCCTAGTATTCCAAACTGACTTCCAGACCTCCCTTAACTTATGTTTTTTTTTTAACTCAGTCATTAGAGTTTCATAGTTTTCATTGTTTGGAAAGTATGTTTCCTTGCAACACCTGTTGTAGTTTTGCTAACCTTTTAAGTGGATTTGCCTTATCTGACACTTAAGGCTCTGAGGCATTAATGAATTGCTTCCTGAAGTCAAAAGTGCATGCTTTAAGTCCTTCCACATCTATTTGCCTACAGTATGACTGTGAGCAATAGCCACTCACCCCTGAAGAGAGACACTTTCTCTTGTTGGTTTACTTGATTAATGTAAAGATAAAAAATAATTTGTAAAATGTATCTCTTTTGTCCCCGATAGTTATTTTTGGTTTTGCAGAAAATTCTTGATCAAAGAAACTGAGAATTAATCTGATCTGTTTCTTCTAAAATTTGTGAGTTTCTGGCAAATTGTTATGGCTTACAGTTAATAAATGTCAACATGCGAGTTTTAGACTTTCTATCTTTCCAAAATACTTGTTAATGCAACTAAGTATATAACATAAAATTATAATCTGTTCCTGATTGTTTTGGCCTTTGTCTCTGATTCTTGAGCTAATAGGTTCGGACGGCACAAGAGTGTGCAATGGAATGCATTGTATTGTTCTCAGAGTAGTGAGCTGAAATGCACTTTTCAGTCATTATTTATGTATTTGTTCATTCATTTTATTGCAAGCAGACGTATGAATGTACACAGTCCTAGAAGTGGCTGTAATTGATGGTCGTGTGTGTGTGTGTGTGTGTGTGTGTGTGTGTGTGTGTGTGTGTGTGTGTGTGTGTGTGTGTGTGTGTGTGTGTGTGTGTGTGTGTGTGTGTGTGCATACAAATATGTGTGTGTATACACATGTACCCTACGTCCCAGAGTACTTAAGATGTAAAGTAAGGAACTGATTCTAGTAACAAGAGCTTCATCATATGAGCCATGTTCTTTGGCTACAATCCTTGGTTTCTTTGTTCTGTTGGCTGTTGAAAGTGTGCATATTTCTGAATAAACTGGCCAACATCAAGTATTTGAGTTTAATGTTAAAATGTTAACTATGAATGCATTTTCAATTTAATTTGTTTTTTTTTTGTTTTGTTTTTTTTTTTGCAGGCACAATTGTATAACTGCACTATGTTGGGTTACAACAGTTTGATACTTCATCCTGGAAGTAGGTGTTAGGTTGGCTAATGTTGAGAACAGAACTAGTGAGGTGGATCCTAAATGGATCCTTAAGCTGAGAGCTGATAAAGGATCTGGTTTGAATAGTATGGCTTCTATTAGACCAATACTTGATAAGAGGGGATTACCTAGGTAGGATGTATTTGCCAGTTGGTTTAGTCAAATTTGTCTCCTGTTTTTATTCTATGTTGTGTTTTAGATCTCATGTGCAGTTTTGTATTTAATGGGATTTTTCTTTAAATAAGTAATGATGTCATCTGAACTTATGCAGTTGGTTTATGTAGATGGGAACTGTTGTGGGGCATACTATTGGTGGATTTGAACTGTCTTAATTAATCATATGATTATTTAATGATGTATGCTTATGTGTTTTACTGTCATTATGGTTTGATGAAGCCAATGTTTGTTTGGTGAAAGCGCTTACCGACTTGCAAATATTTTTATTAAGGTGTCTATACATCTCTACTATCTTCGTTGGATGTTTTTATGAGTGCTGTTCATCCTGTTGCCATTATCGTGTATAGTATTTTATTTGAAACTTTGTTTTTTTGTCGGTTGGTTTACTCATTGTGTGATTGTGTTCATATTATTTCTATTTTTCTTGGTTACCCACAAGAGCATGGCAGAAGGTTGTGGAGTGCATATGAGTGGTTTGTGCTCTGTTACTTCCAACCAAGATGGAATCAGGAGGGCTAATGGCCTAGCGGGCTTGCTTCAAGGAGGTGATAACCCGTTGATTAGATATAATGGAGAGATGGTGTCTGAAGGTACTGTTTCTCTAACTGAGTATGACAGACAGTTGTTTTGTACACAGCTGAATCATCTAGAGGGTGATTTATTTAAGCTTAAGAGACTGCAATAGCAGCACTACCATTTTGAGGCCTGTCTCCAGCTCAGGGTGGTACCAAGGGGCTTGAGGGTATTGAAGATGCCTACGTATGACTTGCAGTACCCAGAGCTCCTTACTAGATGGCAGAATTTGAATCTTGAGACCAGTTTTGGGTATATGCATTTGATGAATGAGTTCTTCAAACCTAAGAAGGATAATTTAGTAGCTGCTATAGGGGAACAGCAGGAGATGTTGTACGCTTCATATCCACCATGTGTGATTGAAAAAGCCATTGGAGGGGTCATTGACAGTGAGTCAATGTATGATAGAAGGCTTATTAGCCAAAAGAAGAAGAGATTGGATAAGGATTTATCTGACTTTAAGAAGGGACATATTTTTTCGTGGCCCAATGAGGATCATAGGGTCCCTCGAGAGGTGCTTCAGCCTGATGCAATCAAAGCACCTTCTAGAAGGAATGTCGCTGGCCAGATTTACCTCCTGTGATCGACAGCGAGGTGAATGGTTCTTCATCTGAGGGATGGGTGAGGGACTCCCCTGATGCTGAGGGGGAGGTGGAGGTGCATATGCAATGTGTACAGGGTGCCCAGCCCATGAGAGGGGGATGAGCTAAACCCTATTTTTCCTCTTCCCAAGATCCAGCTGAAACAGGATGAGGTACTGAGAGGTCCGGCAGCTCTATTGACAGGGTTAAGGTCTCGGTGGTGTATACCAGCAATGTTGATGCTATTAAGAAGGTGTTTTAGAGTCACTGGCATCTCTTAATGATGGATGACAAAATCAGTAAAGTGGTGAGGGAGACACTAATGTTTGGATTTAGGAACTGTAAGTCACTCAAGATGATGTTATGTTACCCAGATAGGGGGACCACAGTATGTGAAGGAGGACATGAAACTTACCCTTGTGGTTCTTGCAATTTTTGTGGCCTGATAGATATGTGATGGTGTGTTTGTACATCCTGATTTTAATAGGAGGTTTAAATTTAATGTAAAGGCAACATGTGCAACAAAACATTTGGTGTATTTGGCACATTGTGGGTGCTGTAAAAGATTTTACATTGGGAAGACAGATCCCACACTTAAAGAGCATATGAGGGAACATTCCTACAGCATACGGACGGGCAATACAGTGAATGCCCTTGCTAGATATATGGCAGCTAGTGATCTGACTCACCATTTTCGATTTAGGGCTATAGAGGTCCTGGAAGTAGGTGTTAGGTTGGGTAATATTGAGAACAGAACTAGTGAGGTGGAACTTAGATGGATCCTTAAGCTGAGAGATGATAAAGGATCTGGTTTGAATAGTACGGTCTCTATTAGACAGATACTTGATAAGAGGGGATTACCTAGGTAGGATGCATTTAGTTGGTTTAGTCAAATTTGTCTCCTGTTTTTATTCTATGTTGTGTTTTAGAGCCCATGTGCAGTTTTGTATTTAAATGGGATTTTTCCTTTAAATAAGTAATGATGTCATCTGAACATATGCAGTTGGTTTATGTAGATGGGAACTGTTGTGGGGCATACTATTGGTGGATTTGAACTGTCTTAATTAATCATATGATTATTTAATGATGTATGCTTATGTGTTTTACTATCATTACAGTCTGATGAAGTCAATGTTTGTTTGGTGAAAGCGATTGCTGACTTGCAAATAGTTTATTAAAGTGTCTATACGACTCTGCTATCTCCGTCGGATGTTTTTATGAGTGCTGTGCATCCTGCTGCCATTATCGTGTACAGTATTTTACTTGAAACTTTGTTTTTTGGCGGTTGGTTTACTCGTTGGGTGATTGTGTTCGTATTACTATTTTACTTTATTTATTTAGCATTTTTTACCAGAAAAGTCTGACTGGGACAGAGCCCTTTTTCAGCGGAGGTCCTTTGGACAGGAATTTCAGACAGAATATTTGGGCTGATTTGTGACGGCTGCCTGCCTGCTGTATTAAATTGCCTCCCTTTGATTACTCAGTCTACAGCCTTGCCCAATTAGCTTCCACCCCCTGCCATCCAGGCCTACCAGTTACCATCTCCATTGTACAGAGGTAGCAGTCATCATTGTAACAAGGTCATGGAAAGGAGCACAGCATTTCCTTCTGCATCTTCATCATGGCTACTTGCAGGCATTTTTATTATGAGTCTTAATCCACATGATGTAAAATGCCGAATGCTATTAGTGTGTCTGTATTATGTTTTTTTTTGGGAAGGAGCCATGCATCATCCTATGGCACTCATGCCCAGTGCCCACACTCCGATACTTAGTCCACCAGCTACTCCTTATTCCCCACAGATTTCATCCAGTACTAGAACTGGGGCCAGTCATGGAGTAAGGGGCATCATGGGGGTCTTGGCCATCAACCATTCTGCCAGAGGCTTTTTTGTTGTGCCCTTCCCATTATTCCCCCATCCCAGTGCTGCTATGGGGTGACAGTTAAGGGGCAGGTATGTGATGGAGGCATGCAGTGTATTTCCCTGCCTCCAGAAGGTGATACACTGTATCACTCTGCCTCCACAGCAGCTCACCTTTGCCCATAACCACTCTTTCAGCCACGGCTCCTCATTGCAGTGTCCCCAGCCTCCACCAGGGACTGCTGTAGGAAATGCTGACACAATCACTCACCTCCAGGATGTGCACGCCCATCCCTCCCCTTCCACTCCATCAGTCACCTTAGCTGCTAATAGAAACCAGGTCAACTGGGCTGTAGTCAGGGCTTTATCGCTGTAAACCACAGGAGAGGCTGTTGTATGTCTGCAACATGTTTATGTATGCAGCCCTGTATATAAAAAGAGCCACAACAAAGATCATATTTTAAAGATATTGATGGGATTCATATTCCCTTTTATACAAAAAAAACTTATTAAACTACACCTCTCTTTTTGGTTAGCAGTAAACAGACTTAACTCGGATCGTTCGTTTAAATTGTCTCAGTGATTTAACTACATAAATTCTACCCCTGATGATTCTCGAGAAGGATGTCCTCTTTCACCTTATCTTTTTACTATTTAGTTCCTCGAATTAGAGAAGTAAATAGCAGCAAGGACATATTTGTTATTAATATCAAAAGCATTGTTTTATTCATAGCATTTGCAGACACTATTTTAATAGACTTTCATTTGGTCTCCTATTACAATACTTGCACACTTGGTGAAATTGAGTCTTAGCTCATGGCATCAAGTTATAAGATTAATTTAAATAAGTCAAATATTATTTCACTTACTTCATCAGTTCCTAGACTTAGGATGATATTCACAGTGCCAGCACTCACAAATGTGTAAGGAACACTGCTGCTACAGATATGTGCCGTTTGTATTTAAAAGACTCAGACTATAGTCTGTCATATCTGAATCTGAGTAAACTGAACGGAAGAAAATGTAAACATGGGCAGAACTGTCCCAAAATGTGTGCATACTCTACAAATTTTTGTAAGTTCATGTATCTGATTGTATATATTTGAAAGCCAGCAGCAGGCAAGGAATGCAAAGTTGCACAACAATTTTCCATGAGAATTTGCACTAGTTATGCTTCAGTGGCATTGGCTAACAGCTTACTGAAACTTTTATAAGGCTTAAATTCACTCTGAAGGCATTCCTATATGGACATCCTCTTCAAATCCGTATATGTTTGGAAAGAGGAGCTAGGACATTTAGAAAAAGGAGAAAGTCAACAAGGAAAACAAAAAAGGAAGGCATTGAGAGGATTCTGCAGCTGTAAGTGGGAGAGGCTGGGCAATATTTTTGTTGCAGACAGACCCATATTTTCCAAATAAATATATGTGTATAGATAGATAGATATATAGGCAGATAGCTAGATATGGGCAGCTGAGGAAGGAAGAAGGGCAAAATGTATAGGAGAGAGGGTTAGGAAGGTTATTAACTTGAACAAAAGGCAGATAGAACAATATGTTGGGCTGACAGCTGGAAGGGGTGGCAAATGTACAGATGGTGGACCCAAACTGGATTGTGATGACATCCCGATATTCCGTACCATCCTGGTCTGGACAGCCTAACAGATTTCCCTTCCCTGATGTTCATTAGCAGGATAATTCAGACGGTGAAGGAATCAAGGTCTCTAGTAGCTCAGTGGTTGAAGCCAACCAGGACAGTGAATCTTGCAATCGTTAAAGTAGATGCTCATAAGGGCATCTTCTTTAGCAGTCTTCACCAGGCCTTAATGGACATGCCTCAAGGTCCATCACTCCCACCCTATGAAGCAGTCCCTGGACAGGCAGGAGGGTGGTGGGGACCTTTCATGCACCTGGGTTTACTGCAGTTGACATGCCTCAGGATAATTTGGATTTTTTAGAAAAAAAAAAAAACAGAGAGAAAGACTCAACAAAAATGACTTAACTCATTCCCTCCAGTACAAGTCTTTTGAGTGTGTACCTTTAACTCCTAGTAGGTGTGCCCTGAGCCTTTAAAAATTGAGTCATCACCTTGTAATTCTAATAGATACTCATTGACAGAGGTCAAATATCAGTACAATTGTATTTGCCATCATAGTGTTTAAAATGATTTTCCAATGTTACAATATACATTGCAGCATGTAATGGGTCAGGTAGCACAATGTGTTTTACATTTGTTTATAGTTATTTTTTTAATAAAAACTTTTATAAACTTTGTGACACCTCTGCACTGGCCCAGTAATCAAGGAGCCTCAATTCTCACCACTGGCAACAGCTAGGGGATGTACGCACTGGGAGGATGACAAGTACACAAATAGTAAAGTGCAATTTCCCTTAAGAGCACACACAGATCGCAGTCAGACTGGGGCTGGTTTCTTCTTCTTTCTCCAGATCCCCACTAAGACTCCCCACTGGCTCAGCTATAGGGTTAAGATCTCAGCTGATGGGCCAAGCCAAGATCTCCAGCACCCTTTCTGTAGAACCAGTGCTTTGTGTCCCTTCTCAAGTAGCTGACACACACACTTTGAGATTTGGTTTATATACAGTCATATACACCAGTGGCAGATCTAGGAATTTACAGAAGGGGGGGAGGGTGCAGTCTGAAAGTTAGGCCAGTGAGAAAGGGTTGGAAAGTAAAACATTGGGAGTTGGCGGGCTGTTGAAAGGCCACTTTGAAATGCTCTGACAGTATATATGAAAAGGACATCGATGTATTTTTTGCTCTTTCAGCCAGGTTACTTTGACTTGTGTGCACTTTCTTGCTATTACTTCACTGCTGATTGGCAGTACTGGGATTCAAACCATTGATGACAGACATATTGGCATCACAGTTTGTGGCATCCTGCCATCTGTAGGTCACATTGGAGGCAGTGTCATCATCCTCTTTTCATACTAGTGGCAGTGATGCCATTCCTTTCCACAAGGAGCATGGGCAATCAAGCTGTTCAACTTTATTGCCTACCTAGATCATGGGCTTTTTGGCGAGTTGCATATGGCAGAATTATAGTGAAAAGCACACTCCTTCCAAGTATATAAACCAGAAACTGCTGTTCATTTTTTTTCTCTTCCTGACTGCTGGAGTCCAGAGAGTTAACTGAACCTGGAACAGTACCACTGCAGGTAACACTGTGTATGGAAACTCTTACTGCTGCTCCTTTGGTCTGCACCCCCCCCCCCCCCCCCCACACACACACACACACACACACACAAGTCTGGAAGTCGTAATGTCCTTGATTTAGCTGCCTGGATTATGCAATCACTCTTACTGAAAAGAAGGAATGAAATACCATAGAGGTATAGATATTTGGATAGCTGATGGAGCATTTTGTATCTTTATTCCACTCATAGCCTTTCACACTGCATCTTTAAGTGCTGCAGACATTAGTTGGGTGGATTATGATGTTTCCCTTCATGCCAAGCAATTGAGATGCTGCATATATGTGAAATACAAGATCATCCTGATGTGATATGCAGGGCTGTCAAATGTATGCATGTGCTATGAACAATACAGTATACCATCTGCACAATTGTTTGGCAGATCAAGATGAAGACCTCAATATAACATGCAAGTCTGTCAAATGCATGTGGTACAGTTGCTGCAGTATCCGTGTCCCAGAAATTTGCAATAATAATTATAGCTATACCACACACAAACATTACTATCAATGATCTTGCAGTATAATTACTCAACAATTACTAACTCAGTTAAACAAGTCTTCACTATGTGATGTCCACAAATGTATTTATATTAAATGAGAAGCCGCTGCTGTGCAAATGACTAGACAAAAATAATATCAAACAAACAGCATCTGGAAATACAGTCACAGGTATATTCTTATAAGTCTAGCTGTGCAATCTAATCCTATGCAGTCCAATCCAGTTGTGTCCCTATGTATCACTTGTATTTATTAAGAGGGAGTATGTTAGGAAGTTTCTAAAAGCTATGTGGTGGGGTATGTTAGTTTGAGCATCACTGCCTGCCTCTGCCTGTCAGAGACATGGGGGGCCAGACCAGGACTGAATTTCCAATTTCCAGTCCATTGGTCTACACCTTTGCTTTTTTTTTCAAGTAGGAAGACGTTTAGAAAATTATATATAAATTAAAATCAGTTGAAGTGTCAGTAAAATGAATACAATGGAAAGCAGAAACTACCCCTCAAATAAGTTATGCATAATAAATTAAAATAACTGCAAACAGAAAACACTATAGAAGCAGCAAATCTGAATACCTAAAATATGCTTAGAAAAAAACATGACTGCCTGAAAACAGAGCTCATCTAGCATTTTCACATATTTGTCTAAGTTATGCTATTACCCATGTTAAGTTAAAGGAAATTATTTTATATGATAAATTTGCAAGTTATCCAACAAGCAGTGAAAAAGACCAGAGAAAGTTTTCTATGGACAAGAGTCTTAAGCTGGATATAGCCACAAGACCTTCATATTTAACTTCTTTCCTCATAATGTGTGGACAAAAACAAACATAATTGGGGGACAAAGGCAAAAAATTAGGGTCAATGTTCAAATGTTACTCTAATTCACATGAAAAAAATTACAAGAGGAGCAGGTTTTGCATCAACGTGCATTTTCTAAACAGTAAGAAGTTTGAAAGTCTAATGTCTGGCATTATTGACTGGCTGTAATCCTCAGTGATCTACCAGAAAAGTAGAATTTTACAAGAAACAAGGCAAATGATATGAGAGAAAATCAAGGCAAGTCAGCAAAACCTGGGGAAGTTAATACTACATGTAAAGTTGGTGGTGTGAAAAGAAAACAAAGCTGTATATTATATAATACCATATAAAGGGTGTGAAATCTGTCAGCACAAAGAATAGACTCTGAACTGGTAATGAGCTAATTGCTGTAACCAAGGGTACAAGAATTCATTCTTTCTACCTCCAACTCACCTGCCGTTTGACTATGAGCAAATCACTTACCCAAGCCATTCTCCTGGGTCATCCCTGAGTAAGGATAATTGTGTTTGGTGGGCTTGTATGGTTAACAAATATATAAAAAATACAATTTTAAATCAACATAATATTAGTGCATGGCAAATCAGAAACACATCATCATATTATACATTATAAAACTAATATAAACTGCATACACCATATATTGTAAAAGCAGCAAATCAGAATGCTCAAAATATACTTGCCAAAAACAAATGAATTGACTCAAAAATAGCTTTCCATTATACATCTAAGTAACTTAATTATTGTTATACTGTTAGTCACATGACATATTACAGGAAATTCATTTCCCTTGCTAGATTTACTCTTAAGAAATTAGAAAGACTGAAAAGATTTAGCTGAAGAGGAATCCCATCCTGGCTGGATACAAATCACGCCTCTTGGATGAAAGAAAAAATAACAGATACTGTTTGCCTAACAAGTCTACACCAGAGGCCACAGTTAGCATCAGAAAAGATGACTTACTAAATTTAAAACTTCAAGAGGCAAGTTTGAGCAATAAACCAACGACTATTCCTGGCAAACAATCATTCATATTTGTATATCAAAGTGAACACAAAATAAGTTTCACACTTTACATGTGAAATCCATGCCTGAAATACACTGTCACAAGTATGAAATAAAACAGAGAATAATGCATTTTTATTCTATAAAAATGTCACAAATCGGCACCTTGTCTGTCTGTTGTACCAGTCAAGGAGAAAACTATGCCTGCACAATTTCTGTGACTAGTTTGTTGACATATAATAGCATAAACACGATTTTAGAATGAAAGCAGTCAACTTGAATGCTCTTTTAAGTTGTGTATGCTGTTCACATTTAATTAGGGTTGCCACCTTTTCAAATGCCCAAAGTGGGACATTTTAAAACATACCCATGGCCAGTACAAAGGACAGAACTTCACTTTTTTGCCTAAATAAAAGCTTATTCTTGTAGCAATTTAGTTGTTTATTCTGTTTCTTATAACATTTAGGGGTTTCCGATACAGAATAACTGTTTTATGCAACTATTACATAAAATGTAGGAAATACTTTACAATTTTTTTGCAGGACACAACTGCCCAAAGAGGCATTTAATGTGGTTACCACACAAAATCTGAAATAATTCAATAAAGACACTTACACTTTATTAATTGGTTAACTAGATGATTTCTTGTATCTGGCAAATTAAATAAACAAAACTTCCCATTAGCAGTGTTTCCTGACTTATTGCACTTTTAGAACTACTTCAAAAAAAAAAATACAAGAAATGCCTGAATCAGCTTTTTCTGAGTAAAATAAAGAAGTGCAAACGTAACATGTGTATGCTTCACTCCATCATAAAATTAAATACTTTCCTAAGTCTTCATGCATGTTTATTTATTTGAGCTGGGAAGTGAAGTGAAAAGTTGGGCTGAATAGCTATGGAAAAAACTAAAGAAATGCGCAGGTGATTTCACTTAGCATTAGGCGCAACCACACATTTTGCAAATAACCGCAAATTAAAAATGGCTAGCGCTATCGTACTAAAATATAGCAAATGAAATAGTGGGGCTTCAAGTTGCTGTATTTTTTTTCTTTTTGTACAAGAAATGAACATACAGTAATAAATGATGACAGTATACGAACTGTAGTAGTAAACCAATAACTTTAACTACCTGTCTTCTTTATCCTGCGACTTATTTAGACAAGTTCCTCTTCTTGAGTGCTTTCTCAGTCAAGATGGGAGATGCAGTTGGAAGAGTCACTCAGGATCTTAGGATGATCGAGATTGCCTGACTGTCTTCTCCAATTGGGTCTTCCAGTGAGACTTGCAACACAAACAGCACACAAATACATAACGTACAATAAAATAAAATATCTGTCAGTTGAAATGGGAAAACATACTTCCGAACGTGTTAATTTCTGAACTGTGCACTGCTTTGGCAGTACATTTTCCGATTTCAATCGAGACATTTAAAAAACGTTTTTATTTATTTATTTTTCTTATTTTTTTTACGCAAGGTCCTACACTGGGTTCTCAAAAAAAGGGGGGAGGCACACGCCCCTGTGCCAAAGAAATCCGCCACTGCACACACACCTGGGGAAGGCTGGCACAGATTTACTAGCTATGCCTCCTTCTGCCCAGACTATAAAGTAGTTTATACTGCCACCAACCCCTACTTATCAGCTACTATAAGGCCCTTACAAAGGGTGTCCAATCCTACTGTGTAATGTTACTATTATCCAAATGGTAGTCTGACTGAGACTTGCAAGGCTATTTAGGAGTGGACTGTACAGTGTCACCAAATGCATATCCAAGTACTCCTAGAGCTTAAATATGTCTCACAAATATCAGCCACAAAGATAAGTTTAAATATATTTAATAATAAATAATAAAAGAACAAGACAATACTCGATCAATCAACACAGTAACTTCAGAGTTCAAAATCACAGGAAATATTTTAAAACAACATTGCAGAATAGTCTCAAATAAATACAGAAAACATTTAAACTAATCTTTATTATATTCCTATCTATATCTAAAAGAGATACTATGCCCTGAATCTTACTTACAGTAAGGCAAGTGCAGATGGTGATGATGATGAGTGGATATTGACAGATCCAAAGACAAATACAAAATGCACAGTCTCTCTCTGAGAGAGAGAGAGAGAGAGATCTTAAATTAATATCAAATATTACTGCTGGGTTAGCTTGGATGACATCACTTTTTGTCACCTGACATAAGTTCCCAAGCTAAACCCCCTATTGTAGTATTTGACATCTCCTTGTGAAAAATACATAGCCTTCAAATGTGTGCAGTTGCTAGAAGACTTAAAACAATAAAACACTTACAAAACAATTCAGAAGGCATCCTAGTTCTAGACATCCTGTCTCCTTGCTGCATTGGAAATAACTTTTATAAAACAATCGTAAAATAATTTAATTTCAATGTATTTTCTTGAAGTTTTTTAAGTTAATCTTCTGTGTTCCAGCAAGATATGCTGTGGTTACATCCTTGAAGCTCAGTACATAGCATACAGTTCTGTTCAAATCATATCAATATTCACAAATGACATAGAATAATTTACAAAATTCCAGATAGCTGGGCTGGCAGAGTGACAAACTTTTTTATTAAACTATAACCCGAATAAATGTATCCTTTACTACTCTGATGTTACCTTGGGGTAATGTGTTGGGTCCATAGACTTTACTGGAGCACCTTTATGCATGTGTGGTTGTGAGCCCATTAAAGTCTAAGGATGCAACATATGTTTTGCCTTAACCAGCTCCACTAAGGTTAAAGTTTAATGTTTTTCCTTAGTGACATTAGTGTATGGAAATTGTATGTTTAAGTGTTTTTCTTTTGAAACATAACAAGAATTTTTTTACCTAATGGGTAAAGGTGCTGTTCAGCAATTGTTGCACAACACGATATAGAAAACATTGGAAAATCGCTTTAATAGCAAATGCCAACAATAAGAGCAGTGATATTTTTATTCAGGAGCTTTAAACTGATGGTAATGAAATATACAACAGCAACAATTAATTATTATAGCAGTAAATAGCGCTACCTGAAAATTCAGTTTCAGATCTGTTTACAGTGCAAAATTTGAAATCTTTCTATTACTACATATCCTTCATCATAACTGAAAAACTACAATTTTTAGAATGAAATGAAAACTCTCAGTATATCCTAATTTCCTGACTACTTTTTCTTACTGTAACTATAAAATCTTAACAATAAATAGGTTCTCTTTTATTGTTATTACTCAACCACCCATGTCATCTCAAGTGCAGGTAAGGATGGCAACTATCTCATTGGCATTAAAAGCTGTGAAAATAAGACAAAAAATATTTTCCCACATATGTGAAGGTAAACTGAGTGGATAGCTGTAAATGTTTTGGTTTATAAGCCCCCTGCCCTTTCTTTTAGTCTCCATAATTTATGTACTATTAGGTGAAACATAATTCTGTAAATGCAAGCAAGCTTCTAAATCATAGGACATTTGAAAATAGGTTTGTTTTCTTCATCAGTAAGTAAGGTATCCATCATGTGAAAATAAAAAGGAAGGAATGCTTTACAACAGAAAGGAAATTAGTACTAAACTCTGCAGTGAATATATTCAGATGCACCAAACACCTTTGGTGGAGGAGGGTGGCCGAGGTGTTGATCTGGTAAAAAAAAGTTTCCTGTTATGGCAATTTTACATATAGTCATTTTCAAGTAGGGCAGAGTTTTGTAGCAATTGCTGTGGTTTAAAAAAACAACAAAAAAATGTCTGTTATTGTTTATCTGAACTGAATGATTCCCACTACTGATCTCTTTGTCACATGTGCATTTTGCATCGCTAATATGCTAAAGTGCCACTCCGGCTCCATGTGTAAAAATGGGAAATAGGGTTGTGGATAGATGGATAGGTGGATTGCAATGATATTCCAACAGTAGGCACACCTGCAAAATATAACATTTATCATGGGCTCAAGCATTGGGGCTGGCATTAATGTAAACCTATTCAGCAACATGTACTTCAGCGATTCACTCCAACCTCATCCTCAAGATGTGTGGTGTATCATTTACTGAAGGTGAAAAAAAGATCTAGAAATATCCATTACGTTATCAATACCAGGTTACATGTCTTAGAGAAAGAGGTGCTGCAATGATCTTTCTTGCTGCTTAACATAATTAATAAGTAAGTACATTTCTGAATGAGAATGTCATCAGAAATACTGAGTTATCAACATGGTAATGCAACAGCAGCGGCAGATGATATCAACATTAAATGACTCACATTAAAGTACAAACAGTATCATAGTACATTAATTCTCAGTGAATTTATAATAAAATGAAATTCAAGTCAGAATGTACTTCATCAGTTCATAGGGATATACAAACTATTGTAAACTTGTGCAGTAGTCATGCTCAGGACATATGACATACATTTCTTAGTAAACTCTTCAGTATTTTGTAATACACACACAATATATATATATATATATATATATATATATATATATATATATATATATATATATATATATATATATATATATTTCATTTAGCAGTGCATTAAAAATGGAAATGTAATACTTACTGTAGAACACTGGCCTCCCCTCCTGAATCTCTGCCATCTGCTGGACCAGCTGTACTGCACTCTGCCTATGCAGGTCATCATATCTATATATTTACTGATCACCAGACAGAGGGATGCTGGTTAGGGAATGTTAACTCATCGCCTATCTCAACCCAAGTATCTATTTTATTCCACGTGCCAGTGAAAACTGTGGCCATACTTTGCAGATGTGGAAACTGTTGCCAGCCTTTGCAGATATGATGCCTACAGCAATTGAAGGAGTACTGGGGTTTCCTTCTCATAACAGCTTGAAGGTCAACCCTTGGCTTTTACAGAAGACATCCTCTCCACTCGAGAGCCCACTAAGAATGAAGAGGTAGATATGAAACTGAGACCGCTAGGGTGTCAGACACACCCAGTGAAGTGTGTCATGACTCTGACTGTTGGTTTATACACTGTGCTGGTGCACGCTGGGTGACAGACTGGCTGCATTTATGGAATACTCACAAGTGCACATGCTTCAGGCCAGAAATCAGAGATAAGAAGAGTTCACATTAGTATGAATATGCATGAGCTCTTCATGGCTCATCCATGGAAATAGGACCTGAGCTACCCAGATCAATGCAGGTACACATATGCATAGTAGTGTGATTCATAGAGCTGAACACCACAATTCCTAATCACAGAAGAGATAATTTTACCACTGAGGAAAAGCACATATTGATGGATGCACCTAGGACATAACAGAAACATCTGTATGGAAAGCAGAGTCCAAAGCAGGCAGTGGGAGCAAAGGTATGGAATCAAGTTGTGGCTGGAATAAATATTATAAGGAGAAGGAACTGCACCTTAGCACTGTGCGGCAAAGGAGCTAATGACACTGTGGGCCAATGAAGGACAAAAGCTACGCAAAATGTTGTTGTCCATAGCACATCAGTGTTGGGCATTCCATTGTCCAGCATGTAACACCCATTGAGGAGCACTTGATCTTTTTACAGGTTGATGACTATAACGCAGAACAGAAAAATGCAGGATTTATTCTAGATGGTGTGTTCAGCAACAATTTCAGAGACCTGCAGCATCTACATACAGGTTTTTCAAAAGGTCATTCTTTTGCTGGCATTAGCAATGTTATGACACTAGTACTTGGAACGGTCACTGTGTACATGTAAGTGTGAACTGTTGCCTTATCAGGTACTCCATCAACATCAACTGCAGTTCCACCTCAGCATACAGTGCATGAGAGGTTTGTGGGTCATACATGTAATACTATAAGACATGTCCATCACAGGTGAGATTATTAGCATTAATATGTAGTTCCTAACAAGGTCAGCACCAGAAACAGTCTCATGCACTGATGCACAATAACAGGCTAATGTGGATGGCAGAATGGCTGTGGATAAGGATGTCATTACTCACATATTCATAACACAGATCCAGAGAGTAGCACACAGTCACAAGGTGTACTGGCCAGGCCCCATTTCCCACAGCAAGTGCATAACTCTGTAGTCAGTGACACAGGCCCACACAGTCAGCATAATGAGGAAATAACATTACAACAAATGACATTACAATAGAGGGATGACATATAGCTCATTATACAATGACCCCCCATTAATATTCAAAAATGTGCATGCTACGTTGTAAATCAGAGTTATAGTAATGGAAAAAGGTCCAGTCGCCCCGACTTTTTCCATTATTATAATTCTTTTTTTTAACAGCAACGGAGAACGCAAGATCTCCGTTGCTTCACACTGTCTCGCTATGTTAAATGAATTTAACACAGCAAGACAGCTTTAAAAAAAGCAACGGAGAATCTCCATTGCTTTTTTTAAAGCTGTCTCGCTATGTTAAACTCCTTTAACATAGTGAGACAGTTTAAGCAACGGAGATCTTGCCTTCTCCGTTGCTTTTTTCAAAACTGTCACGCTATGTTAAATGGGTTTAACATAGTGAGACAGCTTTAAAAAAGCAACTGAGATTCTCCGTTGTTTTTTGTAAAGCTGTCTCGCTATGTTAAACCCATTTAACATAGCGAACCAGTTATTAAAAAGCAATGGAGATCTTGCTTTCTCCGTTGCTTTTGCCCACAGCTCTGATGTACTGCTTAGGCTTATGCATGTGCAGTACATCAGAACTGCTGCAGAATACCAGACAGCTGTGGAAGGGCAGCAAGGAGGCATTATACAATGCCATTATTTAAGAAAAGTAATTATTTTTTTCCTTAAATAATGTCATTGTATAATAGCAATAACCCACTTCTGGGTGTGCGTAATGCTGGATTTAGCCACAGTTGGCTTTGTTTGGCCACTCGGGCTTCGCCCTCGTGACCAAACCACACCAACCATGGGTAAATCCAGCATTACCCACACCCAGGCGTGGGTTATTGCTATAATAGCTGTTCCTTGTGAACAGACTAATCCACTAGATGAAGACACAACCTTTTCTGAAGTAGCAGTACCCGTTGTAATGCATGTATGTAGGAGTGCTAGATGAATACATCTTTCGCGCTGAGCTGTGGAGACATGCAAAGCATTGGTTAAGCAGCAGAAGATGTGCTGTGGCATAACTCAGGCCCAGGCTACTGACACTGTGACTCAGGTAAAGAGAGTTGAGTGCTAACGTGTATATGTTTAGAAATTCACCTATACATGAGAATGGTGGTGGCCAGGGACAATGCCACAATAATCCTCATGTGGTATATGGCTACACACGTGGCATCCACGTTAGCTTTTACCCACACACTAATAAAAACTTTTCAGACACACGCACACTGCAGCCACTGCTACTTGTGGGTGAGAGAATGCCTGCATGTGTAGTGGATAAGCAAGCCAAAATACCCTGTGTTTTCTCCAAAACACCTGGAGGCATTAATGCTGATTCCCCTAAATTCAAGGCAGTTAGACCTTGTCAGAAACTTATTTTATTTTTATTTTTATTTTATTTTACATTTGTTAACCGGGCTAGTCCAACTGGAAGTATTTCCATTTTCAGTAGAGGCCCGGGGAGAAAAGCTCCACATAGAGATAAACACAGTTACATGATATACAAAAATTTAGCTGTGGTAAAAAGGAGAAAGGAGGTGGGGATATACAAATATGCAGAAACACATCATAGGATTCAATACTAACATAACATAAAAGGATTCATCATTCTCACACAATAAATTTAAAAAATGACACTTGTTTCACATTATTATATAGGAAGGTTATAGAGGGAGAGTAAGAGAGAAAAGAGAAATATACAAAAAGAACAAAAAAAGTGAGTAGATTCGAAAGATCTATGCTTTCAGTAAAAAGAAATGCACCTAGAGGAGGAGAAGGATATTAGAGAGTTAGCACTTATAAAGTGATGGAAGTAAGGCTTGTAGAAGAAAAAGGACGAAGGAGAGGGAGAGGGAGGAGTCGAGGGGATAGTAGGGGGATCTAGTCGGGGTTACAGCAGGGACATAACCATTGCTTTTTCAGGTAAGTTCTGAGTTTTTGTCTGAACAGAACAGGAGTTGGAATAGAAGTAAGTTCAGTAGGAAGTTGATTCCAGTGTTTACCAAGGGCATTAGAGAAAGGAGTCACCAGCAAGGTTGTTGGATTTAGTTAAAGTTACTAGTAGTTTACTGTAGGAACGAAGTGAGTTCAGGTTAGAGTAGGGGGTCAGAAGTTTGGAAAGTGCAGGAGTGTTATTTGGTTGATAGAAAGCTTTATGGACAAAGGAAAGTTGGGAAAGAAGCAACATATTTTCTAGTTCTAGCCAGTGAAGTTGCTGAAGGTTCAGGCAGTGGTGGGTTCTAAATTGATTGCCAGTTACAAATCTAGCAATACTATTATATGTGTTAGCCAATTTTGAGAGATTGTTTTTCTTCAGGTTAGTGTAAATTGGTGAGGCATAGAGAAGAGTTGAAATAAGGTGAGAGTGGGCAAGAGTAGCTTTGGCTACCGGGTTAAGAATGTTCTAATTCTGTAGAGGGAGCCCAGTTTTCTGTTTACAGTTTTAATGGTATTATTGATGTGACAATCATAGGTAAGGTTGTTGTCAATCATGACTCCTAGCAGTTTGGTAGTGGAGTCAGCTGATATTAGGGTGCCATTAATAGAAGAGATGGAGAAGTCTAAAGTGGGGGACCTAGTAGTAGGTTTAAAGAGGAGGAGTTTTGTTTTTTTAGCATTTAAAAGTAGGCAGCGTTTTAAGAACCATGCTTCTACTGTGTGGAATACATTTTGAGTAATAGTTTGTAGCTCTGAAACGTTTTAGCTGAGCAAATAAGAGTGGAGTCATCGGCATATTGTATGCATGTAGCTTGTGGAATAGCTGCTTGTAGGTCATTTATAAAAAGGGAGAAAAGGAGAGGTCCAAGAATAGAGCCTTGTGGGACACCAAGAGAAATTGGAAGGAGAGAGGAGAGTTGGTTATCCCAGAGGACTGCCTGTTTCCTGTTAGTGAGATAGGAAGTAAACCAGAGGATAGCCTTAGGTTCTAAAGCAAGAGATTCTAGGATTTTTATGAGGAGGGGGTGGTTAACCATGTCAAAGGCTTTGGACAGGTCAATAAAGAGTGCAGAAGAAAGAATGTTATTATTGGGGTTGGTGTTTATGAAGTCAGTAAAGGAAAGAAGAGCAGTGGTAGTACTGTGAAAAGGCCTGAAGCCGTGTTGACAGGGAGTTAGAATGTTATTTTTGGTTAAGTAGTTCATTAGTTGGTAGTGAACACATTTTTCCATGATTTTTGCTAGGGGAGACAGGAGTGCTATAGGCCTGTAATTAGAGTATTCATTGGAGTTACCTCCTTTATGTAGGGGTATAATGTGAATTAGGGATTTTCCTTTTTAAAGGGGTGGAAGTCAACATGGTAATGCAACAGCAGCAGCAGATGATATCAACATTAAATGACTCACATTAAAGTACAAACAGTATCATAGTACATTCATTCTCAGTGAATTTATAATAAAATGAAATTCAAGTCAGAATGTACTTCATCAGTTTATAGGGATATACAAACTATTGTAAACTTGTGCAGTAGTCATGCTCAGGACATATGACATACATTTCTTAGTAAACTCTTCAGTATTTTGTAATACACACACTATATATATATATATATATATATATATATATATATATAAATATATATATATATATATATATATATATATATATATATTTCATTTAGCAGTGCATTAAAAATGGAAATGTAATACTTACTGTAGAACACTGGCCTCCCCTCCTGAATCTCTGCCATCTGCTGGACCAGCTGTACTGCACTCTGCCTATGGAAGTCATCATATCTGTATATTTACTGATCACCAGACAGAGGGATGCTGGTTAGGGAATGTTAACTCATCGCCTATCTCAACCCAAGTATCTATTTTCTTCCATGTGTCAGTGAAAACTATGGCCATACTTTGCAGATGTGGAAACTGTTGCCAGCCTTTGCAGATATGATGCCTGCAGCAATTGAAGGAGTACTGGGGTTTCCTTCTCATAACAGCTTGAAGGTCAACCCTTGGCTTTCACAGAAGACATCCTCTCCACTCGAGAGCCCACTAAGAATGAAGAGGTAGATATGAAACTGAGACTGCTAGGGTGTCAGACACACCCAGTGAAGTGTGTCATGACGCTGACTGTTGGTTTACACACTGTGCTGGTGCACGCTGAGTGACAGACTGGCTGCATTTATGGAATACTCACAAGTGCACATGCTTCAGGCCAGAAATCAGAGATAAGAAGAGTTCACATTAGCATGAATATGCATGAGCTCTTCATGGCTCATCCATGGAAATAGGACCTGAGCTACCCAGATCAATGCAGGTACACATATGCATAGTAGTGTGATTCATAGAGCTGAACACCACAATTCCTAATCACAGAAGAGATAATTTTACCACTGAGGAAAAGCACATATTGATGGATGCACCTAGGACATAACAGAAACATCTGTATGGAAAGCAGAGTCCAAAGCAGGCAGAGGGAGCAAAGGTATGGAATTAAGTTGTGGCTGAAATAAATATTATAAGGAGAAGGAACTGCACCTTAGCACTGTGCGGCAAAGGAGCTAATGACACTGTGGGCCATGTAAGGACAAAAGCTACGCAAAATGTTGTTGTCCATAGCACATCAGTGTTGGGCATTCCATTGTCCAGCATGTAACACCCATTGAGGAGCACTTGATCTTTTTACAGGTTGATGACTATAACGCAGAACAGAAAAATGCAGGATTTATTCTAGATGGTGTGTTCAGCGACAATTTCAGAGACCTGCAGCATCTACATACAGGTTTTGCAAAAGGTCATTCTTTTGCTGGCATTAGCAATGTTATGACACTAGTACTTGGAACGGTCACTGTGTACATGTAAGTGTGAAATGTTGCCTTATCAGGTACTCCATCAACATCAACTGCAGTTCCACCTCAGCATACAGTGCATGAGAGGTTTGTGGATCATACATGTAGTACTATAAGACATGTCTATCACAGGTGAGATTATTGGCATTAATATGTAGTTCCTAACAAGGTCAGCACCAGAAACAGTCTCATGCACTGATGCACAATAACAGGCTAATGTGGATGGCAGAATGGCTGTGGATAAGGATGCCATTACTCACATATTCATAACACAGATCCAGAGAGTAGCACACAGTCACAAGGTGTACAGGCCAGGCCCCATTAAACACAGCAAGTGCATAACTCTGTAGTCAGTGACACAGGCCCACACAGTCAGCATAATGAAGAAATAACATTACAACAAATGACATTACAATAGAGGGATGACATATAACTCATTATACAATGACACCCCATTAATATTCAAAAACGTGCACACTGATTGGTCAGCGTGCACGTTGTAAATCAGAGTTATAGTAATGGAAAAAGGCCCAGTCGCCCCGACTTTTTCCATTACTATAATTCTTAACAGCAGCGGAGAGCATAAGATCTCCGTTGCTTCTACTAATCTCGCTATGTTAAATGAATTTAACACAGCAAGACAGCTTTAAAAAAAGCAACGGAGAATCTCCATTGCTTTTTTTAAAGCTGTCTCGCTATGTTAAACTCCTTTAACATAGTGAGACAGTTTAAGCAACGGAGATCTTGCCTTCTCCGTTGCTTTTTTCAAAACTGTCACGCTATGTTAAATGGGTTTAACATAGTGAGACAGCTTTAAAAAAGCAACTGAGATTCTCCGTTGTTTTTTTTAAAGTTGTCTCGCTATGTTAAACCCATTTAACATAGCGAAACAGTTATTAAAAAGCAACGGAGATCTTGCTTTCTCCGTTGTTTTTGCCCACAGCTCTGATGTACTGCGTAGGCTTACACATGTACAGTACATCAGAACTGCCGCAGAATACCAGACAGCTGCGGAAGGGCAGCAAGGAGGCATTATACAATGCCATTATTTAAGAAAAGTAATTATTTTTTTCCTTAAATAATGTCATTGTATAATAGCAATAACCTACTTCTGGGTGTGCATAATGCTGGATTTAGCCACAGTTGGCTTTGTTTGGTCACTCGGGCTTCGTCCTCATGACCAAACCACACCAACTGTGGGTAAATCCAGCATTACCCACACCCAGGCGTAGGTTATTGCTATAATAGCTGTTTCTTGTGAACAGACTAATCCACTATATGAAGACACAACCTTTTCTGAAGTAGCAGTACCCGTTGTAATGCATGTATGTAGGAGTGCTAGATGAATACATCTTTCACGCTGAGCTGTGGAGACATGCAAAGCATTGGTTAAGCAGCAGAAGATGTGCTGTGACATAACACAGGCCCAGGCTACTAACACTGTGACTCAAGTAAAGAGAGTTGAGTGCTAACGTGTATATGTTTAGAAATTCACCTATACATGAGAATGGTGGTGGCCAGGGACAATGCCACAATAATCCTCATGTGGTATATGGCTACACACGTGGCATCCACGTTAGCTTTTACCCACACACTAATAAAAACTTTTCAGACACACACACACACTGCAGCCACTGCTACTTGTGGGTGAGAGAATGCCTGCATGTGTAGTGGATAAGCAAGCCAAAATACCCTGTGTTTTCTACAAAACACCTGGAGGCATTAATGCTGATTCCCCATGCTCAAAGCATGCATCATCATTGCTAATTCTAGAAATCCTAGCAACTTGTCCCTGCACTATATTGGAAAAAATGTGTCGAGGGTGCATACTGTCAAAGGACAGCATGGTATTCTTCCAGCAATCTTTTCTATATAAACTGGACACAAAGCCATTCTCAGTCAACTGTACCCTGACATCCAGAAAGTCAACCTGTGTGCGTGAGCTGTTAACCGTGAACCTCAAAAATGATGTGGTAGTATGTAGGTAAGAGACAAAATCAGCTAAAGAGCTGTCAAAGCAGTTAGACCTTGTCAAACTTTTACATCATGACCCTCAAAGTCGGGATCTAGGTCCCACAGCACTATTAGGTCACCATCAACAGGTTGCAGTGCATCCCGTTGATTCATCATGAGAGCAACTCAGCATCAAGCTCACTTGTTAACATTTGCTCATGATTGATGGGACCAGAACTGTCTTTTAAGAACATTGTCTATGACACCTTCCAAGTGTAACACAAATTTTCAAGTGCTACAATACAGAGGGCAATCACATGGAAACCTGTTTGCAGAGTGACACACATCACATCACATCTGTTGCAAATGAGAAACACTGCCCTTGCCTTGGTGTTCTTGAAAAATCAAAGAAAAAATACAATTACAAATATGATTGTTTAGCAATGAAACCGTTCAAGATGAAAAACAAAACACGTTTGATGAGCAACTAAATACAGCTTCAGTTTCACACCAGTTCAGTTACTCAGACACCATCACTACACCTTTTTCATAATGCCAGCTTCTTATAATTCCCCAAGACTCTGTCATTATATCTGGCACTGCTACCACTGACCACTGACTGCTGTGCAAATTATGATGGCAACTAACATATGAACAAATAATTTGTGTTAAGATATGTGGGGAAATGTCTGATATAGGGTGCTAGCTGACCATGCACCATTCCACATAGCTCGCAAGTAACATTGCATGTACCAAGTATTATCTTTGTAACTTTACACTCTCATATAGTAAACATTATGACTCTTAGATGTGGACTAGATTGTGCCTCTTCGCTTGCACAGTCATGTATCATACAGAAGACTACCAGTGGGGTGCTGTGCTACTGCCCTCTGCTGGCTGTAATGTCACTGGTGAGACAAACTATAGCGGGAGCTATATTGCCACTATTGGGCACTGGCTGTGTCAAATAAGCACCAAAATGATACACAATTGCATTATACAGAATGCAGTAGGCTGTAAACATTCTGCACTCAGTAACAGGCTCATACTAAAGGCCTCACAAATCATCCAGGCAATAGAATTGGGGTTTGAGCAGGCCAGATACTTGCTCAGTGATCATGCTTGCCTGGTACAGGGCAGTGTTAAGACCCTCCTCACAGCTTCCTGTTGATTATAAACTGATGTCAGTAGTTAGATTTTGAGCAGAATATCTGCATTACTTGGAAAACAAAACTAAGAGGGGATACATAAGGCTAGAGAGGGGAGGATTAGTCACTACTACCTAGTCTACTTTATAGCTAGAGAAATACATATAATTAACAAAATTATTGTAATTTGTAGTTAGCATCTAGGTGAGCATGAGGGATCCTCTCCCACAGGAAGTGGGGGTTTAGCAAACTTGTGGGGCATAACTGAGCATCATTGGCACTGCCAGGATGCAAGGATATTGTAGATACATTTGCATCACACTACCTGGTAGCTGATGGAATGGTAATCCTTCCTGTCATGATACCTCCCACCCAGTGATCCAAGATGGGGCCATTATATCTACATGGGTACAAACTATTGCACTAACCATCTCAGAAAAGGATGCTATTCTGTATAAGGCATGCATGGCACTTTCTCAGATGTCATCCACATGTTCTAAGAATATACTGAGGAACTGCTACCGAATTCTCAAGGCAGAAATCTGTGAGATACTGATTGTATCCCTATTATGTCTCTGAAAAGTCCCTGTTGCAAGTTTAGTGATAGCTATGCATACCTTGGTATTAATGGAATAGGATTGCTACTGATTCCCCAAGTTCCCTTTGGGGGCCATTCAACAAGCTGACTATAAATCTGTGCAGTAGCTCCTGTTCAGCAAGTTCAAATGGATTATTCTCTGCCTACACCTTCTTCTCTTGGGCCGATGAATACCACTGAGCATTCTGGGTCCAGTACAACAAGTGGCTCAGAGTGAGAAAAAATGAGGGTTGGAGCAAAACTGAGTATCTTTACTGATTGCAAAATGACTGGAAAAGTTGTTGATTTGCTTTTTATTAATTGCTCTGTGCATGGTGCAGTTGCTCATCAAAAAGCAACTATAAATTGCAGTGGGTGGAAACACAGCCTCAGTTACATAAGTAAGTCACACAATTTATATACATTTCTCATTTACATTCATTATTTTTATTTGCATAACATATTCTAAACCACTTTCTATCTGCTGCTCGTAAGCACAACTTATATCCCCAAATCATGTCTCACTTGTACTTGTATGCAGCCAGTGTTCAGCTGTGCTCAAGCGCAAAAAACTTGGAATATCACCCTAAATCTTTTTATCTATGTCAGCAGGGACTAATGATTTTAAATACCTGAAGATGAGCAATACTAATTCCTTCTAAAAGCTATAGTTTATCAAAATGATTTTCTCAGATTACTTTTTTAGGACTTTGCTATAACCTTTCACATTTTTTAATCATTATATTTAATAACACTGGAACACCTATCTTCTGGTTTAAAATCTGATATCTAATAAAGTATTAATCTTAAAAAAATATATTAATTATTCAGCTTTCCATGGGAACATAAAACATGTTAATGTTGTATTACAATAATATCTGTGATGAACTATTTGGGTATTAGCCAGAAGTGTAGTTGGTTGAATGAGTGCCCTGTGCAAGTCCCACAGAATAGCACCCCACCCCATCAGCTCTTCACATAAAGCCAACTGGCTTCCTACAATATACTTTACAGTCCATGTGCCCCCCCAGCTCTTCAGGTGGAGAGGGAAAAAAAAACAAAAATGATCTGCTACTTTTACTGGCACAAAACTCAGGTGGCCAGATACATGCCCCCTCGTACCTGATTTAATGGAAGAGAAATAAAATGCTGCATTTCTTACAGTGGCACACCATACAGGTGGCCAGAAAGATGCATGCTCCTTCATACCTGCCCCACCACTTCACTGAAAAAAAAAAGTCAGAGATCAGGTAGCTGGGGATCCTGAAATGCCAATTAGGTTGCATTTCTACATCCTGAACACAACCCTTATAAAATAAAATAAAATAAAATAAAAAAAAAAAAAAAAGCAAAGAAAAACAAATTTTGTTTTAAACTGTAGCAAACTGTTTGTTACAAATGTATTTACCTTACACCTTCCTACTCTCCATTATTCACTCACCTCCTTACTTCATTCAATTTTTCTCAACTATGGGTGTGGGTCACTGCTGTCCTACTTTATTTACAAACTGCTACTTATTAAATTTCTACTGTGATATTTTATTATTTTTCTCTGTCTATATGTGCAACTGTTTCCTGCATTGAGAATGAAGCATTGTAATTGCGTTCAGCTACACTGCTGTGTAGTTCTGAATGACAATAACGTTTTCTTTGACTTTGCTTTTAACTAACTCTCTTTCTGAATATGCCATAACCCTGTTTTTTTTCTTTCTCTCTCTTCATATTGTAATTCCTGTTTGCATTATGCTAGCTTATCTTTAATTTCTCTGTAAACTAGCTAAAATTTCTCTAAATATTAAATCATTGTCATATAAGTTGTATCTGTACTGAACTAATGTGTTCACATTATGTGTAATTTGGTACAATTATTTAAATTGCAGATGCTTTATATTATTTTTGAAGATTTAAAATGATTGTGCTTAAAGTCTTTCTGAAATACTTTGAAACTTTTCTCCCCAGTCCTATGCTGAAAATGAGCACTTACCCATTGGAACTTTCTTAGTAATCAAATGCCAGTAAATAAATAAATAAATAATAAATAAATAACCCTGCATGGAGTTCTACAGTCCTCAGTTAAAAATAAGAAACATTGTTTTGGCTTTGCAACTGTAGCAAACAGTTTGCTACTATAGTTAAAACCACACACAGAGCACTACAGCAGTCTGGATTTATATATTAAAAAAAAAAAAAGAAAAAATCTGGTTTTCCTTTTAAACTGTAGCAGGTTGCTTGCCACAAATATAGTAGTCAGTTGCTACAGTTAGGTTATACATGGAGCACAACAGTGCCTAGGTTTCATCGCAAATGCATACCATCTTTTAAAAGCCGGTATGTATTAAAGATTCGTCGGGATGGACTGATCATTCCCACTAACAGTTTGTGCTGGGGCAGTCCCTTCACCTAGCCACATACAGCCTTCTCTCTCATTATAAGCCTGTATACATATACCACATGAAATAATTATGTTTTTCAAATCAACACACATGCCATCGTCTATTAAGTACTTGACTTGGTGCACCTTGTCTCACAAAGTACCTGATATCTAAGGAAACAACACATCCTGTTATGCCTTATTCATAGGTTATATAATGGCAGGAACAAAAATAAATGAAATGCTTTTCATAATTAGTGCATGAAATCTATACTAAAGCGCAAAGAGGAAAAAGAAAAAAGAAAAAACTAATCGCATTTTATATAACACAGTTGTATGGTTTACATTTTTTCATCATTAACATATGTTGCAATGCACTGCTTTGGCACAGCAGAGACAAGCATGTCACGGCTTCTTCTCCTGTAAAGTCTCTCCTATTATAACTACATACTGTCACTTGAAACAGTATGACAGGGTCACATGTTTACAGTGTTAGAGACTGAAATGCTGAGTCTCTACTAACTGGTTCAGCAGTCTAACCTCAATATAAAAAAAATGTTCTGAACCAATGTACACCAATAACAATATATAGCTGGCTTGGAGTGTTATGCGGGTATTTACTTACAGTGTTGTGGATTTCAGGCCTCAGTGTTACCTTGGGCTATAGAACCAATTGCTTCATCATAAGTAAATTGCAGCATAACCCATATTAAATAATGCTGCAATTATACCAGTGTACATAAACATTGCTGATTGGTCATAATGGGCCGGATTTAGGAAAGCTTGCATGGAGTGCAAGAAGAGTGTAGGAGCTCACAGAGGCAATATGTCTGCCGTGCGATCCAGGTACAGCCAGCAGGGGCATGTACGAGAGCTGCTAAAGCTACTCTTGCATGGACAGCATCATGGTATGCAAATTACCTCATTTGCTGCTGAAAGCTATGCAAATGAGGTAAATTTGCAATCCAGGAAACACTAACTTGTCCGTGGATGATTAGTGTTATCTGTAGAAATGTACTCTGTTGGTAACAGAGTACCGTTCTGCAAATAGCTAAATGGAGCTGTGACAGCTCCAAATAAAGGATGCATACAGTTGAGGAAGCATGTCAATGGCCAAATATAAGGCCAATGGCATTTATAAATGTTTAAAATTATTAAAATCTAACTTTTTTTTCCCCCGATCTCAGATGTTTAAGCATAGTGCAGCACTGCACAAATGTGCGGAGCTTTAAAAAACAAGAAAATAATTTAAAAATAGCCAAAAATAGCCATTTTTCACTAAAAAGCTTATCCTGCCATGCAGGTGAATGGCAGGCTGAAGACAACATGGCCACTGAGTAGTGGTTGCTATGGGGGGGGAAGCTCAATGTGAGAGATGTAACCATGCATTAGTAGGCAATCCTATGCAAATAAGGATAAGGATAGTGAATCCCAATTTTCACCAGCATGTGAGCCATGTCACAAGAGTGTAAGTGTAGGGGTAGGTGAGTAGTAGAGTAGAATACAGGTAACATCATGAGGGGGTGTGTCAGAAAGGCTGTAAGCTAATTGGAGCACAGTGTCTTGTGTTTGCCCTGAGTTGCTCAGGATTGCAAGCGGCGTGTCTACAGTTGCCCCTTTTGAAAACCAGAAACGAAAGGTGCACACCGTGGAAATATCTGAAATTTCTTGCAAACGTGCACACAATGTGTGCACACATGTGCGTGTTTGCACGGCACTGCCCCAAGAGGAAACAGAAAGGGAAAAGGAAGGAAAAGAAGTAGTAGGAAGTTAATCAAGGAGACCTAGCAGAGCTGCCAGGTGAAATATATCAGAATCAGCCAATTACACAGGCAGTACACTAGCCCAGCCCAGCACTTTAAACTCTGCAAACAGCATTCTTCCCTGTTTTTTTCCCAAGAACTCTGCAACACTGCCATATACAAAGAGGGAAAGCTTAAAAACTTTAAAGTCAGACAAAATGTTAGGGGCTGCTCTTGCTATCATAAACCAACATGTGCAAGGTGCTGAGGGTGGTGATGTTGTGAATGCTGCTGAGCAACCCACAGTGAGGAGATGGAGAAGAGTGTACAGACCCAGGGTAACCTACCAGGGGCTATATGAGCTGGAGATAGTGGAGTGCTATAGGGTGGACAGAGACCTCCTGCAGCAAATTGTTGAGCTGTGCCGGCCATGCCTCACACACAGAGCCAACAGAGTGGAACCCATGCTAGTGGATACCGAGGTATATGTTGGCCTAAGAATACTAGCTACAGGTACCTTCCAGAGACCAACTGGTGATATGATGGGGATTTTACAGGCATCAGCATCTAGGGTACTGCACCAATTCCTGGATGCCATGTCAGCACATGTCGGTGAGCACGTATATTTCCCCAATTCCTATGAGGTATTGGCCAGCAATATGTGTCTTTTCCACCAAATAGCAGAATACCCTGAGGTAGTGGGTGCAATAGACTGCACACACATACACATCAAAGCACCACCCGGTGAGCAGGGTAGGGTCTACATCAACCGCAAGGGCTTCCCCTCCATCAACTGCCAGGTTGTGTGCGATGCCCAGGGCATAATAATGAATGTGTGTGCTGGCTGCCCTGGTAGTTATCACGATTCCCACATCTGGCATCTGATGCAGCTGTACCAGAGATTTGACAATGGGGACATCCCTGATGGTCACCTAGTGGGGGATGCTGGATACACACTGGAGCTGTGGCTGATGACACCCATCAGAAATGCACACACACCCGAACAAGAACTCCATAATGAGACACATGCACAAACAAGAAACATAACTGAGAGTGTGTTTGGGATGCTCAAGTCATGGATCCGGTGCCTGGACACATCTGGTGGAGCCTTGCAGTACTCACCAACTACATGTACCCAAATTGTCATGGTATGTGCCATGCTACACAATATGATCCTGCGGAAACAGCTGCAGCAGGAACAACATGGGGCAGGGCCAAACAGCCTCCCACCATTGCCAAGGCCTGCACAGGTACAGCGTGACTCAGAGGAGGAACAACCTGAGCCTGCTCCAGTAGGCAGAAGGAGGCATGCCCAGTATGCCCTGGCCTTGGCAAAGAGGCAACGCATAGCACATACACTGACTCAGTAGGAACCCTGGAAATGACATCTCTCTCTGACTCGCACATACAGTAAAAGGGATGCTGAACTTGACACTACCTGTTTTCAAACATGTATAGGGAGTGTAATATGTGCATCCGACATAGGCAGCCCTGCAGCACCACCTGAGGCATGAGTCCCTATTTTAAGCAATATAAAGCACTGCTAAGCAAATTTTACCAGTACTGAACATATTTAAATCCAATTGTGCATGGCTGTGCACCGCGCTAACCAGCTCAACGTCGAGCAATGTCGGGCAAAGTTGGGCAATGTTGGGCAAAGTTGGGCAATGTTGGGCAAAGTCAGGCAAAGTCGAGCAAAGTCAGGTAAACACACTCACACCAGCTTTAATGTTCCTTAACCAGTCAGGTCTGCCCAGCAGGAAAATAAAAAGCAGTGATAGGGCTCGAACTCAGGATACTGTGCACTATAGTCACAGTACTGAACCACTAAGCCATGACAGCATTTCGCTGGGACAGACACAACTTAAGTCACTCACACATACCAGTTGGGGGGGGGTCACATACCTAACAGTCACAGCCAGCAGGACAATTGTAGACAAACGCAAACACAAACAAATGCTGTATCATGCCCTCTGAAGAGGCATATGAGTAAGCTCCCCCCAGGCCTATGCTGACAGATAACAGCAGGCCAGGCAGTGTGATGTGGGTTGGGTAGGCTATGAAGTCACAAACTAATCTGCATGTAATTGGAAGCTAAGGTCTGTAGTACAGTGGTATGCCTCAAGCCAGTACGATAGGCAACAGTACAGACTGAAATGGAGTACCTGACATAGCAGTGCAGGCCTAGGAAATGTGTATAAGTGTCAGGTGTACCCCTCATCCTATGTACACCCACAGTAACAATCAGGTGTGCCCCCCCCCGGGTAGAAATGTACAAATAATAGCTGTCCCCCAGTATGTAGAAATGTTGATAAGTCTATGCAAATTGACTCATGGAAGCCCTGCAGGCATAGCATGCTTACTGTCGATGTACAACACAAAGGTGAGCCCTGAAGTAAAAACCAACTTGATTTTTCACACACGTATGGTATATATGCCCATAGTGGGCATGCTCACACACTTAAACAAATTTAGCAAATTTCAGTCAGCAACATACTGAAAGGTCATACTGGGCATGCTGACACACTTAGGCCATGCCTGAGTACAGCAGTGGGCCACACATATCTGGCAGATGCAGTTCTTACTCCAGACACTTGTCACTATTCACCAATCCTGCCTTGCTCATGCAGTGATATGAAAACAAACCCATATAATATATTGGACCCCTGTCATAATCAAACTATGTACTACAAGTACTTAAGTTGTTCAAAGAAAGTGAAAATGCAAAGAAGATCAATAAATCTCCGATCAGTATCATCAAGAAACAATGAGCACTCCTAATATTATCCAAGCCATGTTCTAGCAAAAATATTGCCAAAGAGTCCATAGAGGACCATGAAGCTTTCTTTCACTATGTCATAAATATCAATGTAAACTCATATATGTTCTGAGTCAGTGCAAAGTGTAAATGAATGCATGTACATGACTGACATTGCCAACATCTTGTCAGACAGGTCCATGCATATTTACCCCCCTCTCACTGACAAAATGGCCCATTACCATACCTGGAGATTGTGAAAACCCAGAAATTACATATACAATGGTTAAACAGCTCTATCCAAACCTAAAAACACGGCATCTATAGGATGACATGGTTTCCCTGGTTGTGTCATATGTGAATTTCAAAACAAACAGACCCTGCACCTGAACAGTCTGTTGAGACTCACCCTCTGTACAGGATATGAAACTGTTGAATGGGTTACAGCAACGTTTGGCACACTCCACAAGTGTTGGTGCACAACAGACCATGGGAACTATAGTCTTATAAGCCTAATAAGCCTGATCTGCAAGGCCATGGAGTCTATCATTATGGAACTCATAAACAGAGCTATTGGGAGCCTACAAACACCCAACCCTACCCATTTTGGTTTGGTCAGGGGCAGATCATGGTTCCTAAACCTTCTAGGCAGTTTTTAAGTCAGTTACCCAGGACATACATCAATGAAATGAGCTCCACATGGCCTACATAGACCTTGAAAAGCCCTTTTCCAGTATCCCACACACATCATATCCACAAAATCAACAACCTGTGCATAAACACATATGTCATCTGATGGATTGCCAACTGGGGCACAGATAGATCCCACAAGGTAAGAATTGTGGTCTCCCTGTTGGACTGTAAGCTGATAACAACTGCTGTCCCCTCATGGCTCAGTCCTGGGACCCCTTCTCTCTGGTGTATTCTTTTCAGAAATACAGTCAAACACATGAGGGCTATGGTTATCAAAGTTTGTGGATGACTGCAAAAAGGTTGTCATAATCAATGTTTGGGACAACAGAGACATCCTTAAAAGGGGTCTCAGTCAGACAGATGTGGTGTCAAAATTATGGCCTTGAGTTACAGTCATACAAATACCACATAGGTGCCAACACCCTAAATATGGAGGTAATAATAAGGGATCTATGGACACATGTGGATAGTCATCTCTACTTCCAGAACCACATTCACAAAGTGATTAGAAAATCATGCTATGTGTTCCCACAAATTGCCAAGGTCTTTGCATGTAGGTCAAAGGAGGTTCCCTCTACTCATCAATCATCAGACCCATCAGAGAGTATCATGGCACACTTGCGATGAATCTGACTAGGCACCTTCAGCAGCTGGAAAGACCACTGAAGTACCTCAACAAGAGGATTACTGGCCTCAAACAGTTGCCCCATGCAACAAGACTGAAGTTAACTCAATCTGTACTCTGTTGCATACTGTCTACTCAGGCAATCTCTGCCCAACAGACAGGTCCATGTCCAATGCAGAACTGATGTACATGCTCTATCTGAAGTAAACCCAAGCTCAATGTGCCACATGCTCTAGGGATATCATCATCACAACAATAAATAGAACATGTTTGAGGGATACATTAATAACTCACAGACTTCCCTTGCTTTGGAACAGGCTCCCAACCTACATTAAGCTGAGTCCCTCACTGACACTCTTCCAGAGGAGCCTTGATGAGTGTATGTGAAAGTGAACTGTCACACCATGGATCACTTCATCAGCTCTACTACATAGAGGCCTAGGGAACTAACCCCATGTGTGGTGATAGCTGCACACTCTGGCCATACTAATTGATGCGTTCAGGCAGATAGCCTATTACCCACCTATGTACCTATATATATATATATATATATATATATATATATATATATATATATATATATATATATATATATATATATATATATATATATATGTAGTGGCGTAGTGGGAACACAGTATAATAAGCCAAAGATGGATGGGCAGAGATGTGTGTAAGAGGGTGCCCATGACAGGGAACCATCCAGGACAGTCCCACCCAGCACGCATCCCATCCAATGGCGCAAAAGACATGAGGTGCACATCTCACCCACTGTACATAACAGCCACCAGTATCTGTAAGCATTACAGTGTATGTGGTCCATGTGCCTACTGTACAACATGACTGTACAATGAAGTACACATCTACTATCTGTAGACATGTACCTGTCACATAGGTTCATAGGTATTTAGTAGACTATCTTCATGAAGGCATATATTAGCCTAGGCAAGTTGTGCAGCTTTCACCACCCCATTTGGTAGTCTCCTAAGCCCTAGTTCTCATAGTTAGTACCCTAAGCCCCTTTCTAGTGGGGCTGCTGATGTGATGCCTGGCGTGAATTGTCTGTTCAAGGTTCCTATTGAAGAGTGTCAGCAAGGGGCTCTGTCTGATGTACATTGGGACTCTGTTCCACAGTAAGGCAAGTGTCTGGGATGGTACTCTATCCCATCAGCATGTTGTATTCATTGTTGTGATGAGGCTCATATCCCTGGAGTGTGTAGTGCGACTTAATTTTGTTATCCGTAGATGGAGCATGTTCAACAGTTATATGTTGGACATGGCTCTGTATGTTAGGCAGAGTGCGCCTCTGAGTAGGCAGTACGCAACGGGCAACAGATTTAGTTTTGCCAGTTGTGTTGCATAACACAACTGTTTGAGGCCAGTAATCCTCTTGGTGAGGTACCTTTGTGGTCTCTACAGCTGCTGGATATGCTTAGTCGAGTACATCCAAAATGGTGCATTGTACTCAATGATGGGTCTGATGACTTAAGAATAGAGGGCCACCACTACCTCTTTTGATCCTGATGCAAACCCTTTGTTGCGTAGGTGGGCCACATAGGATTTCCTAATCACTTTGGCAACATGGTTGTCAAAGGAAAGATGACTATCTATTTGTGTCCCCAGATCCCTTATTACCTTGTCAGTTTTTAGGGGTTAACACCTATGTGTTAGTTTGTGGGTACTTTGTTTTCACCTAAGGGGATTACTATGCATTCTTTCACATTGAGCTTGAGGCCATGATTCTGACACCACACATCTGTCTCATAGAGTCCCTTCTGGCAAATATTTGTATCATCCGAGGAATCTATTATGACAAACACTTTACAGTTCCCAGCAAACTTAGTCAACCACAACCCTCCTGTGTTGGCATGTACTTTTGAGAATTCTATACCAAACAGGAGGGACCCCAGGACTGAACCCTGGGGGGAAAACAGTTGTTACCATTGTAGAGTCTGACATGTAGCCAGCAACTCTTAATTTGTGGGATCTATCTGTGAGACCGTTTTCAATCCATCTTGTGATGTATGGATTCATGCGCAGGTTGGTGAGTTCATCTATGATACCTGACTGAGGAATGGTGTCAAAGGCCTTAGTGAGGTATAGCTAGGCTGTGTGGAGCTCATTTCAATCATCTGTAGTCTGGGTAACTGTCTCAAAGAAATCCACCCAGTTCAGGAGGCATGATCTGCATTTGACGAAGCCAAACTGGGTGTGCTCAAATGTGTGAAGGTTCCCAATGTCTTTATTGTTGACTTCCATTATGATTGGCTCCATTGCCTTGCAGATCAGACTCGTCAGGCTCATAGAGCATGAATGCCAAGGGTTTATTGTGGCCCCACCCCTGTGGAGTGGGAAGAACATTGCTGTGCAATATTCTATGGGTACATATCCTGTAGAGAGGATGTAGAGAGAGGTGTAGGTATTCTTGATGAATATGGATACATCCCCACCCTATGTGCTATGATCCAGGTCCTGATGCTGGAAGGTATGGAATGAGTAGTATCCTGGTAGTGCTGGTGTGCTCTCTGGAGCCTTGAACTAGGTTTCTGTTACTGCACAGATATCAACATTCTCCATACTGAGAAGTGCCTCGAGTGTGTGCATCTGGAGGCTGAGACTTCTGGCAATGAGTAGCATTTAGCTCACTTTGTAGTTATTTGTGTTGGTTATGGGGTTTGGTTTGTCCTGAGTGACCGATGTTCCACACCTGAAGTCAACGCCTCATTGGTCCCATCTGACCATAAGCTAATTACCCTACATATCCACATTCTGGCCCCACCCCCCATTAAGGAAACCATGTTAAAATATTTCTCCAAAGCCAACTTCATGCTTCTTAAGACAGAAGTGGTGAACTTCAGGACACCCATGCAGATGGACAATACAGTTATGACTACTGAATCCTTCACAATTGCACTTTATAAGCACTTACATGAGTACATGCATCATGCTATCGCAAACAGAACCAAGACGCTAGCCTCCCAGAAAAGGAAGCCAATCTGGTGGTCCCCTGCCATAAACAAACTGCATAACAGAAGGAAGAAACTGTTGCAAAAGAGTGTAAAATCCCATGAATGGAGGAGCTCCCTGGCTAACCTCAGTAAGAAGCTGCGATCCCTGATAAAATCCTCCAAAGCTAGTTATGAAAACAAAATCACCACTGATTCTAAAGACAACCACAAAGCATTCTATAGCTATGTCAAGAATCTCAATAGCAACACTCAGATCTCCTCTGAGTTACAGCACAATGGCACTAAATATACAGACCCAACTGATATTGCCAACATCCTGGAAGATAGGATCAGTGCTAACTTTACCCCCCTTCTCACCCATGAAAGAGCCCATCTCTATACCAGAAGAATGCAAAGTTGCTGTCATCATGGCTGCACAGGTAAAAACCACTCTCCAAAGCCAGGAACACAGCATCCATGGGACCAGATAACATCCCAGGCTGCCTTCTACATGAACTACAGAATGAACTGGCACCACACCTACGTACCATGTTCAATCATAGCCTCACCTCAGACTTTGTGCCTGCTGAATGGTGCACAGCAATGGTTATCCCACTACACAAGGGAGGAGTCACCACGGACCCCATGAACTAGTGCCCCATTAGCCTGATGAGCCTGGTCTGCAAGGCCATGGAATGTATCATCATGGAACTTATAAACAAAAAGACATTGGTAATTTCCAAACTCTGGACCACAACCATTTTGGGTTTGTAAAAGGCATATCATGTCTCCTAAACCTGATAGACTTCTTCAAAGCAGTCACCAAAGCCTTAGACAAGGGTAAGGTGGTTCACACAGCCTATCTAGATCTTGCCAAGGCTTTCGACACCATCCCCCACTCTGGAATTATAGATAAACTTACTAAACTAGGTATAAATCCCTATGTCACAAGATGGGTTGCCAACTGGCTCACTGACAGAACCCACACTGTGAAAGTAGCAGAATCCATGTTCAACTTAAAACCAGTGACAAGTGGAGTACCACAGGGTTCAGTCCTGTGCCCTGTCCTGTTTGGTATCTACTTCTCTGAAATACAGGCTAACACAGAAGGTCTTTGGCTAATGAAGTTCCCAGATGACTGCAAACTAGGAACCATAATCGAAACTACAAATGATGTGGACATCCTACAAAAGGGCCTCACTTAGACAGATACCTGGTGTCAAAGCCATGGCCTCAAGCTCAGTGCCAAAAAGTGCATTGTCATCCCCTTTGGTAAAAACTCTGTACCCATGAACTACAACATAGGCAGTAATATACTTAACACTGAAAGTGTGATAAGAGACCTTGGGACACAGGTGGACATTAGACTCTCCTTTGATAATCACATTGCCAAAGTGTTTAGAAATTCTTTCTATGTAGCCCACCTAATCACAAAAGGGTTCACCTCTAGATCAAAAGAGGTCATTGTGCCCCTATACTCATCACTCATTATGCCTATAATAGAGTACAGTGCCCCATTTGGTATGTACCTTAATCGGCACATGCAACAGCTGGTAAGACCACAGAAGTACCTCATCAAGAGGATCATGGGCCTCAAAGAGATGCCCTATGCAGCTCAACTAAAGAAACTCCAGCTCTACTCGATTGCTTACTGCCTGCTCAGAGGTGATCTATGCCCGACGTATAAGGCCATGTCCAAGCTGGAATTAATGGACATGCTCCACCTCAAGAAAACCAAATCTCTTAGAGCCACACGCTCCAGTGAATTAAACCTCAGCACAGCAATAAACAGGACATACTGGAGGGATAGATTCCTGTCCCAGGGACGTCTCTCACTCTGGAATAGAATCCCAGTTGATGTTAGGCAGAGCCCCTCGCTGACTCTCTTCAAGAGGAATCTTGACGAGTGGATGGGAAATTGTAAATTTACCCCTGGGATCACTTCAGTGGCCCTGCTAGACAGAGGCCCAGGAAACTAATTTAAAAGGGAGGCAAAAGCCAGCACATTATGGCTAGGCTTTTAAATGCTCTTGGGCAGATAGCCTAGTACCTACCTATGAACCTATAAACCTTTGAGCCTTGCCTAAAAAAGGTAATATGGGGACAGCAAGAGCCTTGGCCAGTATTCAGAAGCATAGGGGTGACAGGTGCAAACCATCTGTTGCGAAGCAACAAGGCTTGTCTATCATGTCATCACAGGCAGACAGAGACTGGATCCCCTTTGAATGAGACCAGAAGCTCAGCCAATTGTTGAAGTTTATCATCTTTCTGTTATATTGCAGTATCATGTAGGTGAAGGTAAGATGCTACTCAAGGTCAGGGTCATACCAGCCTGGACTACATGATCATAGAGCTAATATATATCTCTTGTCATGTTGTTCTGGGAGGTATTTCTCAGATCATTCACACTGACATGTACAAAGAACACGTCATATATGTACCTGTTCTGGAGTGATGTAAGTGCTTGTGTTATGGGGCGGATCATAGCACCTGACAGACAACTGACAGTAACCTTCCCCTTGTCCAGCCGAGTGAGTGGAACATCTGTGTGCCTGACTATGAAGTCACCTATTACTAGTGTGTTGGGTATGTTATTTTGCCTTAGGGCCTGTTCTGAGGCACACTGCTTTGGTGTATTATGTGTTTTCTGGTGTGTGCTTGGAGGTGCATGTTGCTTGCTTGTCTGCTTAGGAGAACACCCTCTCTTTTTCAGATTAATATTTGTATTCTCCGAGTATGGTAATGTGTATTTATGTGTGTGTTTTGCTGGTGCTTATATTGTAGGTCTATGTGAGACAGTTGATGCTGTGGTTGTATGACCCTACTCCTCCTGACTGTATTGTCCAGTATTGGGTTGACAGAGCTTAGCCACCGGTTTGACCCTGTGTGTGCCAGCATGTGGTGCATCAACCCATATATGATATGGTCATGGCCTATGCATACAATACACTCACAATACACCTAGCATGATAAGCTTGCTGAGGTTAGCAAATGTGAAAAAAACCTTTGGGGAAACTGTCAACAAGTAATGTCTGTATTGCACCCTGTAACTCCATATTGCTTGCTGAAGTGTAAAGACGTACATACTTTGGATTAAAAACACCACACTTGCCAACTGTGTGTGTGTGTGTCTGTCTCTCCCTGGGGAGAGAGCAACCTTTTTGGAGACTACTCACACCCTTTAAAAGTGGTATACTCATCTTTGTCAAGTCTCATGATGTCACCATCCTACAAATATACCTGTGGAAAGGAGAAATCACGGTAATGTGTAGAGCGCCTCGTGTAAATGCGTACTACTGTAGTATTGTAATGTAGTTAGGTAGGGGTTTTAATCCTGCACTTGCCAACTGTGTGTGTGTGTGTGTGTGTGTGTGTGTGTGTGTGTGTGTGTGTGTGTGTGTGTGTGCCTCCCCGGGAAAGAGCAACCTTTTTGGAGACTACTCACACCCCTTAAAAGTGGTATACTCATATTTGTCAAGTCTTATGATGTCACCATCCTACAAATATACCTGTGGAAAAATTAAATTCCAGTAATGTGTATAGTGTGTCATATAAATGTGTACTGCTGTAATATCATAATGTAGTTAGGTAGGAGTTTGAATCCTGCACTTGCTAGCTGTGTGTCTCTCCCTAGGAAGAAGTGACCTTTTTGGAGACTACTCACACCCCTTAAAAGTGGTATACTCATCTTTGTCAAGTCTCATGATGTCACCATCCTACAAATATACCTGTGGAAAGGTGAAATCCCAGTAATGTGTATAGTGTGATGTGTAAATGTGTGCTGCTGTAGTATCATAATGTAGTTAAATAGGGTTTAAATCCCGCATTTGCCAACTGTGTGTGTGTCTCCCTGGGAAAAAGCAACCTTTTTGGAGACTGCTCACACCCCTTAAAAGTGGTATACTCATCTTTGTCAAGTCTCATTATGTCACCATCCTACAAATATACCTGTGGAAACATGAAATCCCAGTAATGTGTAGAGCCCGTTGTGTAAATGCGTGCTGCTGTAGTATCATAATGTAGTTAGGTAGGTGTTTGAATCCTGCACTTGCCAACTGTGTGTGTGCATCTCCCTGGGAAGGAGCAACCTTTTTGGAGACTACTCATACCCCTTAAAAGTGGTATACTCATCTTTGTCAAGTCTCATGATGTCACCATCCTACAAATATACCTGTGGAAAGATGAAATCCCAGTAATGTGTATAGTGCATTGTGTAAATGCATTCTGCTATAATATCATAATGTAGTTAGGTAGGTGTTTGAATCCTGCACTTGCCAACTGTGTGTGTGTGTCTCCCTGGGTAGGAGCAACCTTTTCGGAGACTACTCACACACCTTAAAAGTGGTATACTCATCTTTGACAAATCTGATGATGTCACCATCCTACAAATATACCTGTGGAAAGGTAAAATCCCAGCAATGTGTCTAGCATGTTGTGTAAATGCATGCTGCTGTAGTATCATAATGTAGTAAGGTGAGAGTTTGAATCTTGCACTTGCTGACTGTGTGTGTGTGTGTGTGTGACACCATTAACCAATGTGGAGTTGGTTTCGATTTTTCTAATGTATGACATATCACAATGACAACTGTATGTGCATTACACATGTAAGGTAGCTGTGGGGCAAATCTATATACATACATGTGACCTCAAGTATTTCATAGGTGGGTACTCTGCTTTCTCCATGAATGCATGTGCTATCTTTGCCAGAGCGTGCTGGCACTTTACAGACCTTAGGTCACTTCTGTATGCTTGTGACAAGCTTAGTCACTGTAGTGATCCCTGGGCTACGTCTTCCGTTTTACGTCCACTCATCACGGTTTCTATTGAAGAGTGTGAGTGAGGATTTATGCTTGAGGTATATTTGAAACCTGTTCTAAAGCAAGCAAAGTCTGGCAAAGATGACTAATCATTATAGGTGTGCAACAACCTCTGTGGATCTGCATGCAAACCCTTTATTGCTTATGTGCTCCACAGAGGGATTTCCAAAACCCTTTGGTAATGTGATTATCAAAGGAGAGATGACTTAACACATGGCTCTATGTATACATTAGTACATGTTCCACATTTTGGGGGCTACTACCTATGTGGTACTCTGGGGATACTTTGTTTTCTAAAAGTGGATAACTATGCTTTCTTTGGCTTATAGCTTTACAGCATGAGTTTGACACCAGGTATCTGTCTGTATGATACCCTTTTGGAGGATGTGTGTGTCATCTGGAGAATAAAGTATAGCCCACAGTATGCATTGTCATCAAACGTGGGCAGACATATCCCTACTGTGTTTGCTTGTACCTAAGAAACCTATATGCCAAACAGAAGTGATCCCAGGACTGAGTGCAGGTGAATACCACTTGGTACTGGCATAGAATAGTACATGGAGGCTGCAAATGTTACTATGTGTCCTACATCTGTGCGTCAGTTGTGAAGCCATCATCTAACAATCGTTTATGGTCAGTCTGTTGAGGTTATGTATAATACCAGTATGTGGGATGGGTATGAATTGCTGGTGAGCTATAGCTTGGCCTCCCTCACCTATAGCCTTGTTGACTGGCTTGAAGTATACTAGGTGTAGGAGCCATGATCTGGCCTTTAGAGAACCTAAGTGGGTATGGTGCAGTGTTTGCAGGTTCATAATGTCTCTGTTAATGAGTTCCATAATGCTGTGCTCCATAGCCTTCCAGATAACATTTGTCTGGCTTATAGGGTGAGAGTTTCCAGGACCTATTGTAGTTCTACCCTTAATCAATTTATGTTAACATTTGCACTGGGTGTGACGAGGGTGGACAGGTTTAAGAATAAGTATATTAGAGGGTCAGGCCAGGTTTGAAAGTTAGTAGACAAAGCTAGATAGGCAGGATTAAGTTGGTTTGTACATGTGCTGAGGAGGGATGCAGAGTATATTGTGAAATAGATGATAAGGATGAAGCCGCCAGGTAACAGGAAAAGAGGAATGCCTAAGATGAGGTTTATGGCTGTGGTGAGAGAGGACATACAGGTGGATGGTGTGACAGTGCAAGGTGCAGAGGGCAGGAAGAAATTATGTACTGTGGCGACCCCTAATGGGAGAATCTGAAAGGAGAAGAAGAAGAAGAAGAAGACATAGCTCAACCCTTTACCATTACTGTGTGTCATTCCACAAGTTTGTAACCTGTATAGAGGCTGCATCTGGACAGAGCGTTTAGATGAGTAGTGACTTCATATGTCAGCTTGTGTATGACACTGTCCAGTACCATTGCCACTGTGGTGTGTACTTTGTTAAAGAGATGTTTTAACTAGAGTGTCTGTGAATCATCAGATTTTATATTCTTAAGGTCTGGAAATGTGGCCCTTGTGTAATGACAGGGTGGTGAAATCTGCATTCAAACTGTCTGACAAGGAGTTGGTAATGTCAGTCAGATACGTGTACTTTGTGACCATTTACATTAACTGTGACCCGATCTGAGATTTCCCCAGTAGATTATGAACAACACTGAAGAAAGCTCTAGTGTTGTCTTTGGAATCCTTGCCATTTTGTATTTTGAAGCTTGCTTTGTATGTTTATTGAGGGATTGTATTTTCCCAATGATACTGACCAGAGAAGTTATCCCTTCTTGGTATGTAACTCTTTTTTGGTACAACTTCACACCTTCTATCATATATTTAGTTTATGGCAGGGGTCCATGATAATAATGCACTTTTACTATATAAGTGAGAATTTCTTGTGTTTGTGATAGCACGGACCATGCAACCCTGTAGGTGAACAGTGTGCATTAATAAAGGATTATGCAGCTGGGACAGTGTTAACCTTAATAATGCAAACTAATGACAGATAGCAACAACAGCATCACCCACAGCACAGTGTCAACCCATGTCATACATACACATGCGTACTCAAGTTCCAAAATGTGTGTAGTACAATGCATACTGGCCACCAACAGAAAGTATGGAGTGTTAACACTGGCCAATACAGGGCATGTCACCCTGCCCATGTGTCCAATATGCATGTACATGCAGACAGTGCACCTCCACCATGTTCACAAATGTACACCTGCAAACCTGTGCTGCACACACCCCACACTTACTGTCCACTGTATAACACATGCTGACACAACTATACACATCAGCCAAGTGGCACATGGGCAAACAAAATACAATTGGAATAAACACTGGTGGAAACAATATAACATTGCTAATTACAGCTTTAATGCATCATGCCTGTTCAGCTACACCTTCAAGGATATCATTACACTTTACTGCTGACAACATGCTACACATTCAACCATTGCTAAACTTTATTAAAGTCACCCTGTGCATCAGCACCATGTTAGCCTGTTTCTGCATCAATGTTACAGATGACAGGAGGTGGCACAGGTTTCATCATATGCACAGGGTGTGTTGTTGGTTTGTCAGAGGCCTACACTGAACCATACAATCGACATGTGTGTGTGAGTGTGTGTGTGAGGGCCATGAGTACTGTTATGGGCCAATGTTGATGTAATGTGTGCGGGTATGTGTTTGCCCTAGGTTTCTGGTTTATGTGTGTGTGTCTGCATGCACACAGTTCCACCATGTGGCTGCCATATACGGGGATTTGTGAGACAGCTGCAGACTGTACCTAGCAGGCTATACAGATCACTGTCTCTGGCCATGGATACGGAACCTGTGCCTGGCAGGGGTGCTACAGACAGTATCAGGTACTAATCCAGACTGGGTACTATCCGAAGAGGTTGACATATGTCCACTGGATCCAGCTGGGACTGGCCAGAGCCATGTGCACATGGTCTTCTAGGACGGTCTATGGACAGCCCCCCCAACATTGCTGGGGCTGGTACTGGCACTAAGGGAGTGGCTGTGACTTGCTGGATGTCCACGGCAACCTCCAGCTGCTGATGTTGCTGGCATACATCCACGTCGACATCTCAACCATCCCGCACTGTCCTGACACATGGACATGACATTGTGGAGGACATTCAATGTCTCACCCCAACGTCTATCAATGACCTCAGTTTAATTATGTATGGCACCTTCTAGGTCATGGATATTGTTATTTACAAAGGTGTTATGAGCCCTCTGTGCCCTTAGTCCCTGTCCGGTGTACCGCTCCATTCGTGTCTGTGCCTCCATGACAGCCAGGAACATGCGTGTGGTAGAAAGAGGTGTGGTATGTCTGCCAGGGGTATGATGACCAGCAGTGCTCTGACTAGAACCCCTGGGCATCTGCCTATGTGGTACCATTCCAGACATCTGGCTATGGCTGTTGTGTCCTGATACATGTGCCATAGATACCACACTGTCCTGGCCAATGCCAACCGTACACTGTCCCTCAGCTAAGGGCAATGGTGATGAGGGATGTGCAGGTAGTATGACTGTGTGCATGGATGGGGTTGAGACTTGTGTACTGTCAATTGGTGGCCCAACAACAGACCCTGACAAACCTGCCTGTGCCTCAACACACCTATCCTCATGATCACTGTCTGTCTCCGTGACATCAGGTTCCCTGCTGTACTGAACCAGCTCCACCTCATCACCTGTGAGAGGAAAACAGGAAACACACTTTAAGACCTAAATTTGATGTCAGACCACATGCGCACATGCACACATGCACACATGCACACAACATGCACACATGCGCACATGCACACACACAAAAATACACTCCTCCCTAAAGCAGACACACACAACACCAGCAATCTCAGAACATACGCAATAGCAGGTGATGGTGGGGTACAGTATCACAAGCAAAACAGTCATATCACACATGTCAGCATGCAGGATATGTGTTGCTCAACAGCATGCAGTGCAAGTGTAGACAGTCCTTGTTACTAACAGTATACATGGCTTTGATGCATGTGTTTTGTTATTAGGTGATGGGCCTCCCCCTGGAACACAATGCATACATGGACACAACATTGCTGTGCAGGTATTCAAAACTCTGTAATGTACTGTGCACCATAACTCACAGGTGTACATACCATGGCTGGATGCGTATCTGTGTGTCAGATAGGTACCCAATGCTGATTACAGCCTCTGTGTCTTTAGCAAATAATTGTAGACACATTTTTAGCACATGCATGATGAGTATTCCCACAACATCATCAGTGGTGCATGGATAATTGATGGAATACCATTCGGCCACATTCCCAATGTACGGTACTTATGGTGAGTGTAGATCACATTGTGGACATGCCAGTGTCATCCATGACATGGCATGCTAAAACACAACTTCATATTTAAACACTATACATACCCAATGTGTGTCATATGACCTAGCAACTCAATAGCATCACAAGACATATATGTGTCAGTTGTACAAATGGTGATTCGTATGCATATTGTTTAGAGGTGCATATGTGTGCACACACGCAACATTAAGGTGTATAGCAATGAAAGCTATGTGTAGTACTGTGGTTACAATAACTGGATGAGGTATAGTACCATAGGCCATCATCATGAAGCATCATGTAGTCACACAAGGCTACTAATGTTTCCCAAACCAGCACTACTCATGCTGTACCAGAACTGTACTACCTTGGCTGCATTCACCATTTCACAACCAGTTGTTACATGAGTTTGTAAGGAGGCCAATAAGGAGCATTCCCTGACATGAATGTGTAGTGTGTTGCAGAGTGTTTAAATGCCCCATGATAGGCCTCTACCCCTCAGGTATATTATGTGTAATGTGTGGATGAGATGTTGGATACTGGAGTGTGTCTTTACAGAAGGTTTGGGAATCCTTTATGTGTAGCATGTTAAAATGCTCTGTGTATGACATAGATGTGTATGTTATGTGCATGTTGAGTATCAGCTGTGCCTATCCAATGGTCTCTACAGTCTAGCCACATTTGTTTGAGATGGTCTGGGTATTTCATGTGTTTGAGGCAGCTAATCCCATTAGTGAGATGTGCGTGGTCTTACACCAAACATGTACAGCATGCATTATGGGTAGGTGTGTTACATGTGTACATGGCCTACACCTTAACTATGACATGCACTTTTTATTTACAATAATAAATGTAGAACACACTCACCAGCATCTGTCCGCTGCCTTGATGTCACCCCAGAGGGACCTACATAGAGATGAGACAGTTTGTCAGTGGCCACAACTGTGGCATTGCTACTGTGTGTTTGCAATCTTACAGCACAACAACAGTTTACATTCACAGGGCTACAGATTATGTTCCAAATGATCAGTATTGCACAACAACAGGCTTCACACCTTTTAATGACACACTCCACGTCTCACATATGCATGATCTACCAATACAGATAACAGTAGTCTACAGATATGCCATGTTACCTGCATGCTCCATGTGTGCTTGCTGGGTGGCTCCAACCTCCATCATGGTGTATGTCTGCTGCTGTTGTTGTTGGGCAGGTGCCACCAGGCTCAGGAGTAGCTCCTCCACTCTGGTGAAGGGGGATGGATATTAAAACCACCTCCTGTTGCAAGCTGTTGTCTCCGCACATCAGCAGCATGCTGACGGACATGTCTGAGAAGATCACTGCAGTGGTGGCATACCTGCTCATATGTCCTGTTAGGCAGGCCTACCTCATTTACCCTGCAGACAACATCTTGCCACATTGAAGTACACTCCTGCTGGTCCTGGCTGGTTTGTGAGAACATGAGACTGTAGTGCTGAATCATACTGGTAGTAATTATATCATCTTCAGCACTACTGTAACTGGGGTTCCTGCGATGCGCCATGATCCCTGTAAGACATAAATACAAAAATATGTCTGAGCAAGTCATATGGCTCATTTAACATTATACAGTACAGATATCACTGAACTGCCATATACAGCAACCTATTAGCTAACCGAGAGTGAAACACTTTAACTGCCACTTATCACTGCTCACCCCACAACTGCTTGGAAGTGCCTGGCTCACTCTCTGTCTAATGAACCATGTTCTGCACAGCAACAAAATAAAATCACTATATCAGACTATACAAGAGTACCTGGCACACTGTATGCAATATGATGCACCACCTAGCCACAGCAGATATACATAAAGCTGATGTGTAAAGAAATATATCATCCATCACAATGAGTGTAAGGTCCAGTAAATGTATTACTATTATACCACACAACTTGTTAATGGCAAACCCATGGCCAAAATATGTGCACAGTTGGGAATATAGGTTGCATACTGCTGTAGTACACTATGAATGTTGCTAGATACGCAGTTATATGTTTTACCACACATATGTCAAAGGACATGTTACAGACATACCCACACACACATCAGACATAATTACAGGACACAAAGGTATGACAACCCACACAAGCTTTCAGTGTGTACTATACAGTACTGTTTGTCAGTACTTACACAACCTTATTCTTGAGAAATGTAATCTGTGATGAATACAGGGACCACACAAAACAGTGGATGCAAGCAATGTGGGCATACACCATACTTTGCTGTACAGGCCCAGAGCTTCAAGTAGTACTATAGTACACACAGGATTTGGATTCAACATCAGTACCAATCAATAATCATAGATGTAGTGCTTTAGCCTCCAATGACACACCCTAGTTAAAACCAAGGGACTTAATCACACTGTATGCAATAGCACTTTTTCTGCCTAGCAACAGAATACACAGCTTTTGCTAGGATCAAAGCAAGGACCCATAATACCATGACATAAACAGTTTCCCACTAAGCTATCCCACAGATACATTTCTTTGACATATTCACAAACACATTGACCATCACAGTCAGTCAACAGTACAGAGAATCTATTGCAACAAGTACATGTAGGTGTGTATGAGTATATATAACTATATATATATATATATATATATAACTATATATATATATATATATATATATATATATATATATATATATATATATATATATACATATACACATCCATTGGTGTACATATACATACATATGTAGGCACATATACATTTCACCTTTCATAGTGAGAATATCAATTATACAAAGGATGTGAGGTGTACAGTAATGTAATAAAATCTCACAGTCTTGGGATAAATGCATTGAAGGTGTTCACAGCCCAGGTAGCTTTAGCAAGCCTCACTGGCTTCAACATTGTAAACTTAACAAACCACCCACAGTGTTTAACCACCACATGTCATATACCAGCACTGTATGCTGTCTTGTTTATCACACACTAAAACCTACATACAGATATGTGCATACTAACCTGCACCAACATATATATCTCCACCCTTCACAAACAGTTGCAATATGTCCCCTGCTCTATGCACATATACAGATGTGAATATATATGACACATATATATTTCTCCATATGTGTGTGGCATACATACACAAGGTCCACACTGTTGTAAGTCCCTGGACCTCACAGCTGAACTGTTGGGCCTTGCTGCAACACAAACAGGTGTCACATATGAACACACACTAACATTAGGGGGGGTATATATATATATATGGCTACAGATGCTAGATAAGCATACTAGACTGCTACAGCAGTTGCCAATGCTAAGCTACACTTTAATATGACTATCATGCATGTGTTGTTCTGTCACACCCATGTTTATATAATGTCAGCAATAATCCCCCCAACAGCCATTGGCCACACTACTGTACAGAACACAGATAACATGGATCAGATCTTTGACATTTAATGCTGAGCTACACATTTCACAGGTATGTCCCACTGCCCACAGGTGCACACTGTATTGTCCATAGCTGTAGTTAAGCAGAACATCTATGCATAAATAAGTACTGCTGCCACATATGAATGGTTCACATTATGTAAACTATTCTTCACTAACATCTACTACATGCCAGTAAATACATATGTGTCACATACCTTTCCTTTGTATGATTTGGTAATATTTCTTTTTCTTTTTCCTTTTCTCTGTCTCTCTCTCTCTCTGTGTCTCTCTCTCTGTCAGTCTCTGCAATAGAGTGATTGAGTTTGTTGGCAGAGATTGCAGCCTGCTTTTGTAGGTATTTGCACATGAGCATGTGATGGCCTCTGCACCAATTAGTGGCTACCATTTGCTAATTGCATGCAGCCTGCTGTGTAGTTAATTGCAGTAATCACTGTCATAGCAACCCAGAACTATAAATTGCTAACTCAGGTAGGCGTGGCCCTTTCAGCTTTCCAAGATGGAGCTCAACCTTGGGGACATCATTGTTTAAGACAGAAGGTTGGTATAGTTCTTATATCAGAAGCCAGGGGTGCAGCCAGAGATTTACATTTTGTACTCAGACCTAATGTTGCTGCTTCCAGTATCCACTTGTCAGTGTAGAAATGTACTCACCCCTCAAAATGCTACCCCAAGATACATGAAAAGACGTACTTTCTTTTCAACTTTTACAATTAACTGACATACAAAGCTAGTTATTGAGATGTATTCCTTTGGCACAATAATTGTTTGTGAACTGCTATGCTGTGAATATTCATTTATTAAGTTCTAAACAGCTGACATTAGCACAAGCTGCTCAGAAAAACTGGACACATGTCAGTACTGTGAGTATGCTTACCTACATCCTTGGTAGACCCTGCACACACAGGTATATTCTACATTTGGGTAGGGGTGCAGAAGTACAGAGAGTGTACGTATTATTATGTGGATTTTATTTTGCTGGACTTACAGGGTTGCTGTGTACATGTTAGTTTATCAAGGCAAGTAGTCTGTCTGCGTAACTCCCAGCTTTGGACCTATCCACATGGTAGCCAGAGAATAGCCTGTTATTTTTGCCTGTGCACCACACAGGTCTTTTCAGCAATATAGCAATGGCATTGTTACAGTTGGTTGCTACCAGTACATGGCTACATCCATTTGTATTTCATTATTGTATTCCTACATAAGAGTATGCTTCCAAAACTCCTTCCAAAGCTATTTGCACAGTGTGTAACAGCAGAAAGGTTGATATGCCTCTGTGTTTCTGCCTCTGCCAGACCTCTCAAACATTCAGGTACATATTTGAACAGACTCAGGGAAAAGTAAATAAAAAGTCAGGGACACCTTTAAAATGTTAGTGCCATTAAGTTAAAACATTGAGAGAATCAGAGCATATGAATTAATACACATTTTCTGAAGTAAAAGAAGTATCTAACTCTTAATTATTGTCATTATTCATTAAGTGTAATTCACCACCTTTCTGGCCAAAGTCAGTAGTTTTAAGTGGGATTCAGAGGGACAGAGCTAAAATTTGTGTCAAAATCAGGGACATCCCTGAAAATTAGGGACAGTTGGGAGGTATGGCCTCTGCCCTAAACAGATATGCCAGTGTTTGTCCTGCTGTGATACTGTGTGGGGTTGTAAAGTGATGGTGTAACATTATTTCCTGCTAGAATGGCTGCTTCTCTTATCACAGTCATGTAATGTAATCCCACAACAACTGTTGGTAAAGATCCACAGAACAAGTTGTGTGGTATGGCATTCCTATTTTTCCTTTACATTCACTCATTCTGATGCATGATATATTTATTTCAGCACCAACTTGTATATCTGCTGTGACTTAGTGGTACTTCATGCTGTGTAGTGTATAAAAGGTCTGGGGTTCGAGATTGACAGAGGTGTTTTATTTTGCTCCTGAGCAGAACAAGGGCCCTCACATACAGAGTATCTAAAGCATTTTTAAGCAGTTGTAAGCGGGTTTGTGTGGGTTTGCACGATGCTTAGCAATGCTTAGCTAAGCACAAACAAGCTCAAACCCGTTAACTACTGCTCAATAGTGCTTACTCCCGCTAACCCCCATGCTCATTTCTTTAAAAGAAAAGAAAAATGGAGAGATAGGAAAGTGGTGCAAAATGGGCACAAAGAGGGAAAGACAGTATGGAAAGTAGATTGGGATGTGCAGGATGGGTGTAGGGAAGGTCCATAGCTGCCCATTTCTTTAACAGCAACAGCTGTGCATATGGAATACATTTGGAGGTAGATATGAAACCTTCAACCACTGAGAGAGGGGTGAGGACAACAAAGTATGTTGTAATGCCAATTAAATTACATTTTATGTGTCCAGTGGACATGTGTGCAAAATGGGCAGTTATGTATGGGGCGTAATTTTTTTTTTTTGGGAGCAGATTGCCCTTTTTTTTCAGGTGAGAGTGGAATGTGGGGTAGGGGAAGTAGGTATATTTGTGGAGGTAATTTGGGGAGGTAAAAAGACAAGACAAACAAGACGCATACAGGGGTGGTATATGACACATGTGGTGGGTGAACACCTTTGTCAGGGAGGGATGTTTGGAAATCGCAAGCCCATGAGCCCACAGATGGAAACAGTGGGACTGAGGTCCCCACCTATGGGCAGTCACCACTGCACCTTCACAGCCAAGAGGGTGGCTGTGCTGGGGGCTGTGTAGGAGGGGCATGCTGACCTGGGAGTTGCACCACTCATGCCTCAAGCTGGCATAGGGGTTCTGCAACAGAACATTCAATATCTCTATGCACCACAGCCCGGACCTTTCGAAGGGTGATAGGTGGCCCTCTTCTGCCCACGCTTGCATGGGGGGGCCAAGCTCCATGCCCTGCAGCATTTCCACCTGAAGGTGGCACAGGACCAGTGGAGGAGGAGGTCCCAGGCTGGGCACCGTACCTGCTGGTGCCAGGTGCCATGGCTAGCTGAGGTGGGACAGGTGGGTCTGCTGGGACCGGCCTTCCCATACGAACTATGTTTTGGAGGTTTTAATAAAGATATGGGTTAGTAACAGTCAACAGCATTCCCAATTAGTTATAACAGCATGCAGAAGTATTACCATTAACCCAACACACCAGATTTTCAACAGTTGAAAAGCAAGCATAACACATGCATATATAGAACAATAGTGGACATTACAACAGCATGCAGGTTGAATTGATGGCAACAGGCCACCAATATTGTGATATTTTAACAGGGCACATGCATAGAAATAAATGCAAATATTTATAAACCAATAGGACATATGTCCCAACAAATGATTTCCGATTAGACATACCGACTGAGGTGTAGAATTGCATTTTTTATGCACATACAGTAGGGTGGAAAAGGATAGCTGAATTAACAACTTATATATCCTTCTAGTTTTCACTTCATTCCTATTAACTACAGTTATATGTCCCTTATCTACCCAATGTCCTTATATTGTGCAATTGGATTTTGCTAAATCATTATATACATGAGCGGTATCTTACATACAAACTGTCCAAGATGCAGATGTTACTGCTACATATTTTAAGAGTTGCTCACACACACTACTGCTAAGATGGTACACTGCCAGCTCTACTTTCATATAATTATCTAGATATGTTCAGGTGAAAGTATCAGTTATATGTTAACAGCTCCCTACATTTCTGGCCGCACACTGACATTTCTGGGGAACACAATACCAAGTTACTCATGTGCCAGATTAACCTGTACATGCTGGGCATGAACCAACAGTTGAGAGCTGTAAATATGTATAAAAGCTACTGGCACTCCCTTCATCCATGTTAAATGGGCCTACCCAAGTGTGGGTTAACACTGCTTAATACAACAGTACTATTTGTAAAATGCAACAGTGCAACAACATATCAAATAAAATGACACAGACGCACTCCAGGAATTATACATTTATTAAAGGATTATTACACCTTTATTTATTGGGTTAAAACACTTTTTGAAGGCTCTCTCATTTATTTTATATAACAATACATGCAGAATAATTAATAACCTGCCTGATGATGCAGTGTTTGCAACCTATCTTCATGGGCTTGCTGATTCATAGCCTGGACACCTGCAGCTGTGAAGTAAATGCAGTGATATTGAGACATACCTATCCATAGTATAGGCAAGCATAGCAATTCTTAACTACTTAATACAATGGCTACTTACTCAGTACTGGGGCATTAGGCATCGCACGGGACTCCTGGATCCACTGGTCCAGTTGATCCTCCTTACGTCACTTCAGGTCAGAATAATGGTGCCTGACCTGCTCACCAGTCCAAGGAATGCCAGTGGCACTGGTGAGATCACAAGCAAGACTGTTCCAGGCCTCTGTTTTATATTGGGTGCCCTGGTACTGGCCCCACAGGAGTCTTTCCTCATGATTGTAGACAAGGAGCCAAACCATTACTTTAGTCTCCTCAATGCCCCTGCATTGCTCTCGAAATTGAGTGCCTTCTCCAACACCAGCCATGCTGACTGCAGAACGGAGCTACAACCAGTTATGGCAAGTATTCCCACCTGTGGAGCTTAAATATGCCTCATTTCCCACACTTATTTTTGATTGGCCAGTTTTGAAAAAACTCAGCTGTAGGCACACCTGCTTAGCTGATGTTGGAAATGTTTAATATTCCTTTGATAGATATGTGGCTGTTGAAAAGCTGTCATGGCTTAGTGGTTATGTACTGTAACTATAGTGCACAGTATCCTGAGTTCGAGCCCTGTCACTGCTTTTTATTTTCCTATTCACCAGACGTGAATGGTTAAGGTACAGTAAAGGAGGTGTGGCTGTGTTTAGCTGACTTTGCTCAACTTTGCCCGACTTTGCCCAACGTTGCCCAATGTTGCTCGACATTACCCGATGTTGCGCTGGTTAGCGTGTTGCGCAGCTATGCCCAAATACATTGCACTTGTTAACGTGGTGCTCAGCTATGAGCAATTGGTTTTAAATATGTTAAATACTGCTAACATGTGCTTAGCAGTGCTTTATATTGCTTAAAATAAGTTACTCATGCCTCAGAATGCATAACCATTTCACCTTCATATATATATATATATATATATATATATATATATATAATTTGTTCACTACTACATATAACATTTGAATGCCTTTTACAAAACTTATAGATGATAAATGTCAGAAAATATTTTTGTATACAGATTTCCAACAGAAAATGGAACATGCAGTAGTGGGACTCAAAGCGGGAATGCCTTCTCTTTGTGCAAAGGCTCTAACCACTATGCTATCGCTATTTTGCTTCATTTGCATATTTTCTTATTATTATCCTCTTCGGTGTCTAAGCTGCTAACTGTAGCTAAGCAATGGGCAATCCCGCGCAAACATGTGCAAATACGGGCAGCTATATCGGAAATAAAACAAAAAAATACATTTCTTTTCATTTTTAAATTTGTACGAGGTTTAACATGTGGGGGAGTGTAGTGTTACAATGTACACATGCGAGTGGACTCGCTCATGTAATTTGACATTTCTTGGGTTTTGTCAGTGCAGGGGTGTGGATTTTTGGGCTGCTCGGCAGTCCGACATGCCCCCTACACTCGTCCACACTCCATGTAAACTTTAGAGTTGAGGCAGCGCACCTTCATTAATATGCATGGCACGCTGCCATCATACTCTTAGACTGACGTTTCCATATAAGACTAATCTAGTCTTACATGGAAGATTAGTAAATCCTGGGGAATATGTTTTTCTGCATTAGTACTTTTCTGCATAACTCTAAAAGAGTAGGCAGCTTTTCATTATTCATTGATGGTTAGCAAACACTGCAAATATTCTCTTTTTTTCTCTAAGCGGAAATAAATTGTTTTAAATACTGAACATATGTCTACTTACTAAATTAAAATGACAAAGTGAGGGGGAAGTCTGGAAAACAAATAAAAAGCAGAATGTGCTACAGAACACTTTATGAAAAATACATTTCTACATCACAGAATTATCAAAGTTCACAAGATGGGAGAGTTATCATGAGTACCCTTGTCAGCAAAAGCATATAGACAGGGTACAATTCATGAAAAAAAAGAAAGTGACATGCAAGCATTCAAACATTTGCAAAGGAATGCAGAAAATAACATTTTATTTTCAGGTCTATTGTCAGCACTGTAAAACAAAATGCACTGTGATGTCATAAACTGTGTATATTAATTAAAGTTCTGTCTTTTCCAGATAGCCACTGCTGTCAAAAGGTGCAGTAAACCAGAAGTTTAAAGAATATTCCATACAGAAGAAATCCATGACTGCTTGAAACTATTGATACTAATATGTCTGAAATGAGAGAGAAGAGAGAGAGAGAGAAAACCAGACTGAAATGATCTTGGATGGGGAAATACCTGTTAATGTGGTTGAGCCATAAGTGTCCTTGGCTCTCATATTAGAAGAAATACAAACAAATTAATCAAGTTAGCTAATTATACAGACTGGACTAAGTAGCAGGAGAGGCAATTGTTGTTGTCTTTCCTGAGCACTCAGACAGTATCCTTCAGTCACAGATGACCTCTTAGTAGCTGGAGTTTCAAACCCATGAGGTCAAAGGCTACAACAGAGGCTTTAGATGAAGCAATAGTGATACAGGTGGATGGAGCCAAGAGGAAAATTTTGCACCTGCTTGAAGTACCTAGGAAGTGGAAAGACAGAATAAGATGGCTCAATTTCTGAGAATAAAACGAGGCATTAATTCAACTGTAAGAGTATAGAGAGTGTCATTTAAGGCCCCTTACACTGAATGCCTGGGAATATACTTTAATACAAGGAAAGTATGTGTTTGTAGAAAAGAATGCACTTTTTGACTAATATGAGAGTTACATTAAGCCAAGGGTCTAGAATTCCACCACCTTTATCCTGCATTCTTCAAAATGCTTTTTCCAGTAGGTGCCAAGACATCTGTGATAAGGCAGGATCCACTCACAGTCTATGAGAATGCAGTTAGCAATATCATTAGAGGAAAATGTGCATAGTGGTTTCCAGCATGAGGCAAGTATTTTTTGAATATAAAACAGAGTGAGAAGGTTACATTGGTAGCACATACAGACTATTTTCAATATGATTAGAGTCAGAGTGAAACCTGGTAGATTCTGAAGGTCAGTCTTGGACAATCTTGGGCAGCATATGACTGAGATTGTTTGGGGACAGCACTGTGGTTATAAGCATATAATATGCTCTCTAATCTTGAGCCAGACATTTTGTAGAATGAAGTTAAATGGGTCCTAAAAAGCCTTGCTTATAATATTGCAGGAGACTTGATGGCATTCTAGTGAAATTGTTTAAAATTATGTTGTTACATTGTTGCTTAGAATTTCCACCAAATTTAGAAAACTCAACAGTAGGCATTAATTTGAGAAAGGTTCATTTATATTCCAATCTTCCAAAAAAGAACAATAATAAAGAGCGCTCAAGTTATCGAACAACTCTACTTGTTTCACATGCTAGCTTGGTAATGGTCAGGATCCTAAATGCTAGACTCCAGCAGTACATGTAAAGAGAACTGCAAGAGTTTCTTTTTTTTAAAACAGTTTTATTGATTTTAGATTAAATAAGTTTGTAAACAATCACATAAATTTAACAGAAAAAAGTGTAAATTCTGAGATTATAACACATAAAAATCACATAACCATAAGAAATAAATGAAAAGTAGAATAACTAAGGTATTTACAAAGACATCCATTAATCTTTACATAAAAATGTAACTTTGACCATTTTTGATTAGCATCAAATATGGAAGAAAACAAATAAAACAGAAACATTTTACTATAACTATTTTTTCTTTTTTTTCAACAAATTTTGTAAATTAACCCACATATGATAAGCATAAGTCTTTCTAGTTGTTCTTAAATCTATAGTCTTAAGTTGTGAAAGACAGACTTCATTTAAGATGTGCTTGAATTCAATAAAATTAGGAGGAGTGTCAGATATCCAGTTTTTCGTAATACTCTTTCTAGCCACAGTAAGTATTACCCAGAGTACAGGATATTTTATTTTCTTAATTCTATGGGGTATAGGTGTATTAAAAAGAGCCAAGGACTTATTAAGTGTGAAATTATCTGTAAAGAGTGCCTGTAAAAATTCATTAACTTTCCCCCAAAATGTTTTAATGGCAGGGCAATCATAAAACATGTGTGCCCAATCTATGTTTACATCTGACTTGCAATTGTTACAGATATTCTGTTTTCTATTAATTTTATTCATGAATTGAGGTGTGTAGAAAGCTCTGCACATAAATTTCCAAGTGAACAATTTCCATTTACATGATAAAATCATTTTCCTTGCTGATCCTATTATATTAATTTTATCTCGATCACTTGGGGCTTCATTTTTGATTGTGTAAAAGTAATTCCAGTAACTTTCTGAGCAAGTATATGTTTCTTCTCTTATGATTCTGTATATAAACGAAAGTTTACCTGTATAGGTTTGTTTATGTTGAAGGATAGATTGAAAATAACCAAATAGAATACTAGTATCATATTTGACTGTTGGAGAGATCAAATGTATTTTATTGATTATAAGTAATCTAAGGGATTGCATATCTAACCATAGGGATTTTTCCAATTGAAATTCCTGTAATATTAAATCTACATTCTTGACTTTATTATCTGAAGTCAGTTGAAACCAAAGCTTAAGATCATTTTGTTTAAATATTGTGACTTTACTAGATTCAGAAGTTAATATTCTTGAATAAAGGCTATGGGAAAAAGTAGAAAAAAACATTATTTGTATCTAAGATGTTTATATATGAAATCTCTAAAGACTGTTACAATGTTATGGATGTAGCTGGTTGTATGATTGGGTGTCGTGTGTAGTAAAATAATCCGTTAATATCTATAACACTGGGTTATTTATTATTGCTAGCTTATAAGTTGGTGGTCTTATTATTGATTGCATAGCAGTAACGTCCCAATATAGCTTTCATTTAACCAGATATGAAGAGTCTAAAAGCTGTGCAACTACCCTAATTATAGAAGAATTTGAATACAGGTATAGATCTTCAAATGTGTTTAAGAGCTATTTTGGATTTTCAAATAATCTTATCAAATAATTTAGCTTATTAGTAATTTTTTTGAGGGAAGTTTTAAAATAGAAGTGTTGTGGTAAAGCAAAGGTGCTAGTAAAAGAAATTGTGTTGGAGAAAAAAGTTATTTTTTTTTTTACCGTGGATTAAATTATTATTTAATTATTAGTTGCAGAGTTTTTTTTTTTGGTGGTTAATGATCGTGGTATTTCTATATCTCTTTTTGGGTTTTGCAATCTTCATGGCTAGTGACTCCTTTGCTGCACTTCACCAAAAGTGAGTTACTATTTGTGTAGACGGAAGACGAGCCTAATGGGCAGGAAGAAAACTGACCAAACACAAAAGAGAAGGGGCAAAAACAAGTGTGAGGATTGGACAGTCACACAAGGAAAGAACATGAAACTTAAGCAAGTAGAATAGGGAAAAAAATGAGAAGAAGCAACAGGTAAGAAAACATTCAGCTGAGCGCGATGCGAGCGTGGTACAAGAGACACAGGAGGGAGGAGCAGAGAAAAGGGGAAGGAAAAGGAATAGTCGATTAATGATGGAGGGGGATTTGAATGGACACAATCCAGGATGTAGAAATAGTTTGTCAATGAATTCAAATAACGAAATAGAGAGAAGGTTGCAGATGATGGAAAGGAAGGAAAATTGGAATGTTTATTTCAAAGGAATTAGAAAATTAGTTTAAGAGAATGAATTAATTTCATATGAATTGAAATTCAAATGATTATTGTAGGATGGGATTAAATATAAATTGATGTGATGTGTATAATTTTGCTGAATGTATTAATATAAATTAGTTTAGATGTATTTTTTATGAGAATTTTTTCTTATGGAACTTTTTAGATAGCAGAGAATGTAATATACAGGAAATAAAGAAAAAAATTTTTTTTTTTTTTTATAACTATCGTATATCGTGAATTCAAATTCAAATATATAATAAAATTTATTTATTTAATATTTTTTTTTATACTTATGATATTATTTATAAAAGTTATTGCATAATTTATATTTACATAAATTTAAATTAAATAGTTTAATATAAATTATTATTAATTAATATAAAATATTATATTGTATTTAAAAATAAGGGGAAATGGGCAAAATTAATATTATTTTCATAAAATTAATAATAAAGATTAATATTTAATATTAATGAAATATAAATAAAATTAAAATAATTGAATATGTGGATGCACAGAGGAATAATGAGTATATTATTAAAATATCTGAATATGTGGATGCATTTTATACTTAAAAATATGTTAAAGAAAAAATAAATAATAAATAAACCAAGAATGTTTTAAAAAATTGTTTTAAAAAAAAACAAAAAAAGAGGAAACCCCAGACGCCCCATAGTTTCAGCTACTGATAGTTTTTTTTTTTTAATATGTCTATTTTAAAGAATTTTTTTTTACTATTATAATAATATGTATGTATTTATGTAAAAGGAATATGTTCTTTTGTTAATTGTATTAAAATTTATAAGATGGGAAGATTTTATGTATTTTATTGTGATAGATGTTGTGAGCTTATATACAAGTATAAAACATGAGGATATGATGTTGTGGCTGTTAATACATGTATAGATGTAGATGTGTTAATTGATTATTTGTAAATTGCAATGTTGTGAGACAAACAATAAAATATTTGGATGGATGGACTGAGCGATATAGATGTATAGGTGATGCAAGATGGACTGGGGGTGTTGCAAATTTGCAGCTTATACAATAATATTTTATGGGTATATTTGAGAATAAATATATATAATTTATTTATATTTATAAATGATATCAAATATTATATATTTGTATTTGATGAGTTGTTGTTATTTGGGAGAAGGGGTTAAAAAGATAGTATTCATGTTTATATGGATATAAAAATTATTCAATATAAATATATTTTGATGGAAAACAATTGGTATAGTACAATATTGGATATTTATTAAAATATTGATAAAATATATGGATATAGAATATCAAATACATAAATAATCCAGGGTATTAGGCTATTGGTGTATAATTAGTTGAGTTATCCCATACAGTGTAATAAATCTATTCTTACTATGAACCATATAAAGAGTAAAATTAATCCACTATATTAAAATATTAGGGAGAATAAATACCTATCAATAATAATAAATTTAGAGGGATCAGATATCCTGAGAGTGAAGAATAGTATAAATAAAAAAAAAAATTAAAAATATCCTGAAAAGTAGTAAAAAAGTAGATAAAAGAATAAAAAAAAAGATAAGAGTTAAGTTTGTTTAGTAATACTAAATCTAAAAAAGAATTCAAGAAGAGACAGTTCATTTTGTAATGTATAGTCTCAAAAGGAAAAAAATTGAATGAAAAATAATAGATTTATAACTAATATAATATAGAAAGATGAGACAAGATTTTTTTAGTTTATAATATTTTTAATTTTAAACACCACAGGATGTACAAACAGGTGAAACATTAAAAAACATAAAAAATGTTAATGTTTTTGAATAATATGGAAGTAAGTATATAGTTCCAATAATTAAAACCTTGAGTGGGGATTTTATTAGAAACTAAAGGAACTTTTAATTGTAAATCAGAACAGGTAATTTATGGTTAATTGTAAATCAGAACAGTAAATTTATGAATGAGAAACTAAAAGTGGCAAATTTTTGTTGTAGGTTAAAAAAAGGTGTCAGAGACATTAAAAATCCAGAAAGAAAGTATTAAATTTGGACAGTTTTATTTATAGTATAAATAAGTAAATAAAAAATTTAGTAAAAGCAAACAGTAAAGATAAATAATATTGCATATGTATTAATAATGAGGCATATAAAAGTGAATAGCAAGAGAAACAAATAATGTCTTAAACTAGGAAAATTATATTTCTTTTTAAATGGACTGAAAATTGATGACAAATGGACGAAAAATGTTGGAGTAAGTTTGGAAAAGTTTGGAAATTTTTTTTTTTTTTTTTTGTTTTTCTTTTTTATTTTTGTTTTTTTTCTTTGTAGTTTGTCTTCTTAAATTCTTAATTAATTGGTAATTAATTGAGAGCACTTATTGGTATGGTGACTTGGGTGTGTTTTTTGAAATTTTAAAAAGTAGTGATTCAGTGTTGTGAATTTTACTCTGTAAAAGCAAGTGTTTGCTAGCTAAAAAAAATGTGGAGAAGAAGTATTTGTGCTTTTTTTACGGTGTGGAATTTTATTATCCAGAAGTGCAGTGGAGTTTTTCTTTCGTGGTAATACTGAAGTTTTAAAATAGATTGAATAATGTATACACTTTTAAGTAAGATTATAATTTTTATGATTGTTAACCTTTCTTCTGTAGTGAATAGGATTGAGTTCCACTTCAGTATTAGTGCTTGAATGTTTTCATAACATTTATTGTAGTTTAGATGTATTATTGATCTTATATATTTAGCAAGAGTAATTCCTAAGTATGTAATCTGATCTGTATTAGAATTATATTTATTATTTTCTATGGATCTTTTACTATTGTTTGCATATATAGGTAAGAATTTTTTTTTTTATTATTAAAAGACAGACCAGACATCTTTTGAAATATATTGATGGAATCAAATAATGAGGTTATTGAAGAGTCATTCCCTTTTGTAGTAATGAGTACATCTTCTGCAAATAGTTGGATTTTAGATGTTATTCCCTCATTAAACTCTAGTCCTTCTATATTCTTGTTTTTCCTGATGCCATTAACCCATGGCTCCATAATAAGGGTAAATAAGAGAGGAGAAAGAGGGCATCCCTGCTTGGTTCCCTTTATAATGGGTATTTTGGTTGAGATGTAGGTTCCTATTTTAATATATGCTAAGGCTCATTTATATAAATGTTTTAGTAAATTAATACATTTTTTGAGAAATTTAAACATTCTAATAATATGAATAAGTAATCCCAATCAATTGAGTTGAATGCTGAGTTTATGTCCAAGCTGATTAGTGTCAAGTCTTTCTTTTTTCTCTGAGAGTAATCAATAAATGCTAAAGTTCTTTTGATATTATCAAAAGTGCTTCTCTTACTTGCAAAGCCTGACTGGTCATCATCTACCAAAAGTGGAAGGAATTTCTTTAATCTTTCTGTAAAGATGTTCATAAATATTTTGTAATCCACATTTAGTAGCGAGATTGGTCTATATGAAGAACAGTATTTAGGATCTTTGTTGGGCATTAAATAGGTGAAATAAACATGTAATTCCATGAAGGAGGTATTATATTAACATTTTGGGCAGTATTATAAACTTTGAAGAATAATGATATAGCTATTTTGGGCATAATTTTATATAACTCGGGTATGATACCATCATTATCTGGGACTTTATTTTGCTTAAGTTTGTTAATCTGAGTTTGTATATCTGCTAGAGAGATTTGGTTATCTATAAGATATGTCTGTTGTTTGTTAAGTTTATTATGAAGATTTTTATTAATTAATTATTTTATTTTGCCTTTGGATTCTATGTTGTGTGTGGCTTGATTGATTGTGTGAAAATGATTTCTAAATTCATCTGTGTTCAATATATTATATACCTCCTTTTTTTTTCTTTAAAGAATATATTTCTTTGATATGATTATGTTCATTTATTCTTTTTGTTTTGTTTTAGAGATTAGTTAAATGTTTGGGGTTTAATGAATTAGCAAGAACTTTGTATTTTTCTAATGTAATAATACTCTTATGATGAAGAATAGCTCTGTATTCCTCATTCAATTTGTCTATTTGATCTCTAACATTTTTAGTTGCAAGTTTATCTTTATTTTTAAGATGTAACATATTCAACTTATCTTGTATTATTTTTAAAACTTTATCCCAGACTTTTCCCTTGTTATAATACCATTTGTTTATTTGACCAAATAAATAAGCTTTTAAAGCATCCATGTGTATATATCTTGGGTATTAGAAGCAGAATTTATATTTATAAAATGTTGTATTTCTTTGTTTAAGAACTTTTTTTGAAAATCTTTTAATTGTGTAAGATGTGCTGGAATTCTTTTGATTTGTATGTTGGGTGTGCTATAAGTGTTAAGCTCAAATATAATAGAATTATGATCGGAAATAGCAGCATGATATTACTTTACTGTTTATCAAATCATTTATTATTTGTGTGGAAAGTATTATCCTATCTATTCTACAGTATGTTTTGTATCTGTTGGAATAAAATGTGTCTTGTAAAGAGCACTGGTCTGTATAATTATGAATATCTTTCAAGTGATACGATTCCATGATTTTTATTAATTGTTTGGCCTGTGGAGTTACTAGAATCTTTTCCATCCAGAATACAATTAAAGTCACCTGCCATAATGATGTTTCCTTCAGACTAAGAAATAATTTGATTTAAATGCTATTTGATAGTGTTAGTACCTATACCAGGTAACCAATAGTTAACTAGTGTGTAAATATTTTTATTAATTTCAATTATAGCTAAACACAGCATCCCTTTATCATTTCAATATTGTTTAATTATTCTGGGTAAAGGCAGTGATTTATTCCAAAGAATTGCTACACCTCTTTTCTTTTTAGAATGTTCTGAACTCACAATAATTGTATATCTGTTAGTATTCAAAAATGCAATATTTTCTTTTAATAGATGAGTTTCTTGTAAAAAAAAATCAAGTTGGGTTTGTGAAAGGCTAGGTATTTAAAATGGCTCCCTTTTTTAATTGGATTATTCAAACCATTTATATTAATTGATATACCTTTTAATATGACCATCTTATATTGGTAATAAAATTGGTATATTATATAACTTATCTATATTATGTAAGTAATTTATAATTCTTTCTCCTAAATGTGAATCATTTAAACTATTGACCTTGATCCATATTTCATAGTGGGTAGTATGTATTTTGTTAAGATTGTAACATACATTTAAATGTGAATTTATTGTAATGGATGTCAGGCGAAAGATTTTTACAAAATTAAATGTACATTGTAGCTTATTAACAAAAAGTAAAGCACCCCACCTGGAGTTATAAACTCCTTGTTTCAGTGACATCAGTCACTTGAATCAATCCCCTAAACAGTAACAATAGAAAACAGCAACCACTACATATATAATCGAAGTCATTAAAAGTAGGTAACTTTCTAAGCAATGTATTCAACTGTAATATAACAAGTATTGGTTAAAGTTTCTCATCTGATAAAACTATTAATTTTTGAATGTTGAGGATGAATTATATTTTGTATAGTAAATAAAGCTAAAAGATTTTAGAAAAGCGATTCACTATATCTAAATTAACAGAATACTTTTGTAAAATTAATAAAAAAATTAACGTCATTATCTCATATCTACATAAAACCTTGTTAAAGTAATTCTAGATGGCAATATATTTATACTTATAGAATAACTTCTTGTCATAGTCTATAGACAAACCTAACTTGTTTTAGAATAAAATATTTCTTAGCACATTGGTGATATTAAAACAACGTATACACCCATGCAATATAAATAGAAACTCTTTTATCAGTGAGGCTGATGTATCATCTCACTAGATAATAAAAGAGTAGTAATAGTTGAGAATTAACATATGGTCGTGACTATATCTATTAACAACAAACACATAACATCAAGTAAGGTGTAAAATGACTATATGAGAAATGTTATTGAGTTAATTGATGTGTCAGGTCATGCTATCCTTATCCTTCTTGTTCACTAATACAAATTACAATATGCCTTAATGTATGTATTAGGTATTATCACTAATACACATTACAATATGCCTTAACGTACATATTAGGTATTATCACTAATACACATTACAATATGCCTTAACGTACGTACTAGGTGTTATCACTAATAAAAGTTACAATATGCCTTAACGTACATATTAGGTCTTATCACTAATACAAGTTACAATATGCCTTAACGTACGTATTAGGTATTATCACTAATACACATTACAATATGCCTTAACGTACATATTAGGTATTATCACTAATACAAGTTACAATATGCCTTAACGTATGTATTAGGTATTATCACTAATACAAGTTACAATATGCCTTAACGTACGTATTAGGTTTTATCACTAATACAAGTTACAATATGCCTTAACGTACGTATTAGGTATTATCACTAATACACGTTACAATATGCCTTAATGTACGTATTAGGTATTATCACTAATACAAATTACAATATGCTTTAATGTACGTATTAGGTATTATCACTAATACAAGTTACAATATGCCTTAACACACGTATTAGGTCTTATCACTAATACAAGTTACAATATGCCTTAACTTACGTATTAGGTATTATCACTAATACAAGTTACAATATGCCTTAACGTACGTATTAGGTATTATCACTAATACAGGTTACAATATGCTTTAATGTACGTATTAGGTCTTATCACTAATACAAGTTACAATATGCCTTAACGTACGTATTAGGTCTTATCACTAATACAAGTTACAATATGTCTTAATGTACGTATTAGGTATCATCACTAATACAAGTTACAATATGCCTTAACGTACGTATTAGGTATTATCACTAATACAAGTTACAATATGCCTTAACTTACATATTAGGTATTATCATGAATACAAGTTACAATATGCCTTAACGTACGTATTAGGTCTTATCACTAATACAAGTTACAATATGCCTTAATGTACATAGTCTATATTAGGTATTATCACTAATACAAGTTACAATATGCCTTAACATACGTATTAGGTATTATCACTAATACAAGTTACAATATGCCTTAACATACGTATTAGGTATTATCACTAATACAAGTTACAATATGCCTTAACGTACGTATTAGGTCTTATCACCAATACAAGTTACAATATGCCTTAACATACGTATTAGGTCTTATCACTAACACAAGTTACAATATGCCATAATGTACGTATTAGGTATTATCACTAATACAAGTTACAATATGCCTTAATGTACGTATTAGGTCTTATCACTAATACAAGTTACAATATGCCTTAACTTACGTATTAGGTATTATCACTAATACAAGTTACAATATGCCTTAACGTACGTATTAGGTCTTATCACTAATACAAGTTACAATATGCCTTAATGTACGTATTAGGTATCATCACTAATACAAGTTACAATATGCCTTAACATACTTATTAGGTATTATCACTAATACAAGTTGCAATATGCCTTAACTTACATATTAGGTATTATCACTAATACAAGTTACAATATGCCTTAACTTACGTATTAGGTATTATCACGAATACAAGTTACAATATGCCTTAACGTACGTATCAGGTCTTATCACTAATACAAGTTACAATATGCCTTAATGTACATATTAGGTCTTATCACTAATTGTTTGTTTGTGTCTTTCGGCTTTTCCCGGTTAGGGGTCGCCACAGCGGAACTCCAGTCCGCTAATGATTGGCAGTAGATTTTTACGTGCTGGCTTGCTGGGCCTAATGCACAACCTTCAATGAAGGAACGCCCATTCATGCATGTCAACACACAGAAGACGCTCTAACTGGGAATCGAATGGGCAATGTCTAACTGTGAGGCGACAATGCTACCGCAGCACCACCACCGCAGTCTATATTAGGTCTTATCACTAATACAAGTTACAATATGCCTTAACATACGTATTAGGTATTATCACTAATACAAGTTACAATATGCCTTAACATACGTATTAGGTATTATCACTAATACAAGTTACACTATGCCTTAACGTACGTATTAGGTATTATCACTAATACACGTTACAATATGCCTTAACGTACATATTAGGTATTATCACTAATACAAGTTACAATATGCCTTAATGAATGTGCGTATTAGGTATTATCACAAATACAAGTTACAATATGCCTTAACGTACGTATTAGGTCTTATCACTAATACAAGTTACCATATGTACTTGTGCAACGATAGGTCTTATCCTTTAGGTCTTATCACTAATACAAGTTACCATATGCCTTAACGTCCGTATTAGGTCTTATCACTAATACAAGTTACAATATGCCTTAACGTACGTATTAGGTCTTATCACTAATACACATTACAATATGCCTTAATGTACGTATTAGGTCTTATCACTAATACCAGTTACAATATGCCTTAACATACGTATTAGGTCTTATCACCAATACAAGTTACAATATGCCTTAACGTACGTATTAGGTCTTATCACTAACACAAGTACAATATGCCTTAACGTACGTATTAGGTATTATCACTAATACAAGTTACAATATGCCTTAACGTACGTATTAGGTATTATCACTAATACAAGTTACAATATGCCTTAACGTACATATTAGGTCTTATCACTAATACAAGTTAGAATATGCCTTAACGTACATATTAGGTCTTATCACTAATACAAGTTAGAATATGCCTTAATGTACATATTAGGTATTGTCACTAATACAAGTTACAATATGCCTTAACGTATGTTTTAGGTATTATCACTAATACAAGTTACAATATGCTTAACGTATATATTAGGTGTCATACAAAGCTAATTAACATAACTAAAGAGCAACCTGTTAATACTCTTATTACAATGTCAACAACCTTTTACAAATAATATATAAGGTATGTTTCCAGAAAAAAAATCACTTTTGATTAGATAGTATGCATAACTAATACACCCATAGCATATACAAGATGGAAAAAACTTTGTCACATCCCCATGTGAATATATATACTGAATATGATAAGATATAATCTTATGCAGTATTATGTATGGATATCATCAACCTTTCTCGATATTGTTGAAATGTAGCATTGTCAAAAGACATCAATAACTAAAAATGCTCACAATTGCCAAATAAAGTTATAAAACTAAGGCTAGGTAATAACCAATGTGTGCAAGTTCTAGAGCTACTAAGGTCTAAAAAAAAATAGTCATCTGACACAATTTGTATACATGTCCTCAAAGATGTGGGTGTGCCATTCTTTTTTATCTAATTTTAACACTGTATGAAAAAAATATCCAGTTATAGTTTAAATTCAAAGGAATATACCTTAAAATATGAACTGACATATCTAAAATAGCAACAATTCAAGTTTCAATAGATGTCAATGATTATTTAAAGATATGCTTTAGGTAGTCTGAGTAGCATTTCTTTACAAATAGATATTAATGACTTAGTGTGAAGAAAAAAAAACTTCTGCTCAAATTACCCATCTCATAAAGTCAATGTTCTATATTAAAATATGTTGATTCATATGAATGTTGTCACCTATAGTTGAGATGAGGAGAAAAAAAAGAATGCTAACATTCAATATCTGAGAAGGCTATGCAAAAAGATGCAATAAGTAGACAAAGTATCCACAAGCATTAAAAGCAGATCGGCAAGAATAAAGTTAAATGCTTAATTATTATCTCTTCTCTTTTGTTTTTCCCCTTCTTTCTGTTTCCCTTCTCCCTTTCTTTCCCTCAGCTTCTTCTGTTGGTGCTTTCAAGTCCATTTCCTTTCTCTACTAATTTCTTCCTTTCATTCCAATCTTTACTCAGATTAAGTGCTATAAACTACTCAGTTTTATCATTGTTAATGCAATGAGTGAGCATCTATACAATAGGCCTCTGTTTTGTTTTATTTAAAGGTGATCTGAAGCCAGAATGAAGTGTTTTATATTTTAATTCCGGTCTCCGCCATTAACAAGGAAGTAAACTTCCTGATTCAAGATGTATTTACGTGCTGACATTATCAACATGCGTCACAGAGCTTGGATGATGAAACAAAACATCTGAAGAGGTTCTGAAGCTTCAACAAGACTGCTTGAATAGTTTAAGGCTTGCGGATCATCAGTGCGAGCTAGAAAGTATGTCAAAAGTTGTCTCCACTCAAAAAACAGAGGGAAAACCATGGGAAAAGGTTATAACCTATAATTCAGTTTTTAGTGTGAATGCTTGTGAGGAAAAAATGGTTTGGAACTCCACATAGTCAGCACGGGTTGAGTACACATTACATATATCTATTACCAGCACAGAGTGCCAAACTACATTAGAGTCAAAGCAACATATTTTTTGATAGCAATCCCATCTTCTCTCTCAAAAAAACAAAAAAAAAAAAAAAAAAAAAACCCTACACACCAACAGATTCTCATTTCCTCTTTGAATATGTAAGACGGTAACACATCTAATTGAAAATTACACCAGAAAATCATTTAGGTAGTTATTTCTAAACCCTAACAAAAGCAGGAGACATTAAATTGAAAGCACAAAATACCAAATTGACTAGTGAGGAGGATATACATAAGTATCAAATACATGACATTAAAAATATGGCCTTTTAATCTGCTTTCATCTGAGTGGCAGTTAGTGTTTATATTTATGTTTGTCACATGTCTATATTACATTCACATATAGTTTAAGAATGTCTGTATGTATAAGTAATATGCATGGTTATAAAAACTGCTATTGACTGAGAAGAGCTATTGTTTAAATATATCTATATGCAATTATAACTATTATAAATGAGGGAAAGTTATGTAGCCACTCTTAAAGACAGTTAAAGTAAAGCTATGTAAAATTAGGGCTGTATGTATGTTATATTTTGTTAAAAAGGAAAGGCTTACCTTGAAGGGAATACATAATAATAAAAAGCTTTAGCTTATGTATTAAAGTCCATATAAAAAGCAAAATTTAGGAGTGCGTTCTATTTTAACTTATTTGTTTTTTAGTCTTTTTTGTTTCTCCTTGGTTTGCCAGGATGAGTTAGATGCCAGTCTTTTAAAAGAAGGACTTGCCCTTTCCATTTATTAATTTTTTTCCAGGATCTTGTGATTTTTAATAAAAATCAATGCAGAGTCCAGATCTTCAAACACCTTGGGTCCCTCAGGAATAAAGATCTTCAGCCTTGTAGGAAACAGAAGGTGATTCTTCACGTGTGCTTTTTTCGGTTCTTTTATCAAAGGTAAAAATGTTTTCCTTTTTGATATTGCTGTAGAAGAAAAGTCATTATCAAAGTGTATTATTGAGTCACTTATAGACCAAGCAGTCTTGATAATTAGTTCTTTGTCAGAAGAAAGAAATGTAACTATAACAGATCTAGGTTGTTTATTATTGGTATTGGTAATTGCAGAAAGTGACCGGTGAGCCCTCTCAATACCAAATGACATAGCTTCTGGAAGGTCTAGTGTTTTTGGAAGCCAAGAAGTAAGAAAACTAGTCATATTATTTCCTTCAATATTTTCTGGTAGTCCAAAAATCCTCAGGTTGTTTCGACGAGATCTGTTTTCAAGATCATCTAATTTATTTTGTAACAAGGTGTTTTGTTTAAGAAGGAACTCCACATTGTGTTAATTTTCTTTTATTTTGCCTTCTATATCATCAAAAGATTATTCTATGCCGGTTATTTGGATTTTTTGCTGAAATCCTCACAAAGTAGATCCATTTGTTTGGTAGTTTTTTCTTTGAAATTGTCTATTTTAATGTCTATTTTATCAATTTTTGTAGTCAAGTCCTGGATATTGTTTATTAGAGTTTGAAATTCTCTTTTTAGAATGGATTCTTGACTGCTGGTCTTTCTGAAGCTCATGGTGAAAGTCTTTTCAGATGAGGAGACATTTCCCAAGGAAAAATCTGACCGGAAAATCTGCCTTTCTTTTATTTTCTTGTAAATATTGTTGTAGATGCTGTTGATTATTATAAGTTTAGATAAAAAAAAATCCAAATTCATAAGTAGAAGACAGAATTCCAGTGAAAATAAAATTTCTATAGTGGAGCTGCTGAATTCTGCTGTCGCTCAGTGCCCATCTTGGCCATAACCGTGCAAGAGGTTTTTTGAAGGGTCAGAGGAATTAGAGAAGAAATTGCCAAAATCAGCAAAATCAACAAAAATAAAGAAAATTAGTTACGGAAAAATATGTATTGTATTGATTATTCCATAGTCTTTCACTGTGTGGACCATAATAAACTGACCCATTTTTTGGGTATGGAAAGAGGCGTTTAAAGAAATCACCATCAGTCAGGTCAAGGTGATATTGGACTAGCTCTACTTCTAAAACTGTGTCCTACAGCAGTAAAATCAAGACTTTCATCTATTAGCACAGAGACCTTTTAAACTTCATTGTTCCTTTTACTTATCTGTTTCTCAGCAGATTTGTGGCTGTTTAAGTTCAGTCACTGATTGTTTTTTCTGCCTCTTTACCAAGTTTTCAACTTGCTTTGTTCACCCTCACTAATGCTTGGGCTCACTTCTCTCAGCTTCCCTAACCCCAATACCACCCACCCCCTCTTACACTACATTTCTGCTTCCATAGCACCACCCACATATTCCCCAAAACAGTACCATCAGTCTCCTCAAAAAGAAAAACAATAGAATTACTGTCAATAGTAGCACTCACTCAAGTATACCACCAAAGACTCTTTATCAAGCTATCTTAATCCTTGCCCCCTTTAACTATCAAATTACATCTCTACAACCAGTAACCTCCTAACATTTTAATCCTAATTTACAACAAAGTTAAACCCAAGTTAAATAAGAGCCCCTAACTCAGATTATTTTATTTCTCCTCACTCTACTAGATTTCATCAATTATGAAATCCACCTCTTCCAAATGCTTAGTATTTCAACCAGTCCTGATGAAGAATATCAACATCTACCCAGCTGTCTTTCTCCATAACACCCTATGTCTACAAAGAATATCTGATTTATTTATCTATAAACATCTCAAAACTAGTTATCCAAATTTACCATCAAATATCAAACCAAGACCAAAATATAACTGGCCCCTCTGTAAAATATTGATTAAAAAAATTAGCAGAGATATTCATCCTAACCCAGGTCCCATTGTTCATAAAACCATCACTTCCATCCCCCAAAATAAACCAGTTACCTAATACATCTCAAAAAAAAAAAAAAAACAGAATCCAAACTCGCCTTACTAAATATGAACCTAAGAAACATGTACGATAAGATCCATGACATACATGCCCACCTTGCCAAATGCACCCTTGATGCAGTCATAATTACTGAAACCTGAGAAAAGGAATCAGTAGCACCAGGCAATAATTCAAATGCTGCTACAAAATATGAACTTTTATTCCACCAAGACTACAATCACCACTGTATGAATTACCATTTATATACATTTAATTAATTCAATTAACTTCCTTAATTATGCAAATACTTTCTTAAGGTAAAACCACTTTGTTTTTTTTAAAAATCATTGAGTCATGTGCAATTTCTTCTGTTTTAGTGCAATATATGCAAATTCTGTTGTAATCATTACAATACTCGTTAAAAGTAGCATAGTGTAGTATAACCAACCAGTACAAAAGCATGTTTAGAATTGTTGGAAATAACAAATGTAGTTAGTTACAAATGGCAGTAACTAATATACCATATTGTTATTCCAAACATTTTGATAAATAATTTTAAAAAATATTATAAATGTTTAACTATGTTCCACATAATAAAATAATTTAAAAAATGTTTAAAATTGGTTATAAACAGTCTGTTGGTTGATTGTCTCCTTTGATTAAATGTGACATATTATCATACATCTAAAATAATGTAGATCTTCAATTTATGCTTTAAGAAGGAAGGAGGAGAAGGAGAGCCAACAGCATAACCAATTAACTTTAATGATAATTACAAAGTGTCTCCCTGTGCAACAACAAAACCTTGTATGCCTATATAGTCGTTCTCTTAAATATTATTAATTAAATATAATTATTTATTGTGTACCAGTAAGGCTCTGCGAATCCCAAAATGTTTGGAATAACAATATGGTATATTTACGCATGGGTTATTCCCATATAGTCAGTTACAAAGTGGTTTTACCTTAAGAAAGTATTTGCATAATTGAATTAATTAAATGTATATAAATGGTAATTCATACAGTGATAATTACTGAAACCTGGTTAAAAAAGAAATAAATGATAATGAGATCACCCCAGGATACAACATACTCAGGCATGACAGACAAAACAAGTATGCAGGCGGTGTAGCAATCATCTATAAAAATTCACTAATCATCACCTTGCTTCCACAGGGTCTGAATTAAGAGATTATAAATCAGCAAGCAAAGGAGAGTAGCATTCATTTCCCTGCGATAAAAACCACATTTGTGCAGTTTCGCGCACCGGGCAGCGCTGGTTAGCTAGGGTTAAACTATTCCTGGCTCCACGAAGTCTACTCTTCAATTTTTCCCTTGGAACTAGACGAACTTTCAACTTAAGCACTCAAACCATTCATTTCACAGCCCAGCACTTGCTCAAAACACATAGCAAGCACTAATTAACCCTAGCACTAGACCCCTCTATACTGTCCAGAAGGACAAGGCTTTCTATTCGTCCCTACCAGCTAATCAGTAAAACAGCTCACTTTACCTATTCAGGCATGTCCAAAGGGCAGTTTCAGGTGTACTCTCCAGTCCAACTGGTGAATCTGGGCATTTTGAGGCAATGTTATAACTGCTCATGTACACAGACAACCCTCTCCTCCTACCACCAAACACTAATATATGTGAGAGATGCAATTATACAGCCAAACTGGAGGCAAAGCTCTCTCAACCCAAGACTGGAACTGACAGTCAAGAGGAGAAGGGAAATAATTGCAACACACCGCCAGTCTCACATAGACCTACTAAACCAACACTGGCAAATAACACACATAAATACATGAAAACATACTCAGAGGCTCTAAATAAAAATCTGCAAAAGCAACAGAGACCTCCAAAGCAGACATCCAAGCAACCTCCACACCCCATCACAAAGCATAAAACACTTACTTCACATAATCAGTGTGCACGCAATCACAGCCCTTAAGACAAAATAACATACCCGACAAACTAGTAATAGGTGACTCTATAGTCTGGCACACTGATGTCCCACTAACTAGGCTGGACAAGGAGAAGGTTAGAGTTAGCTGCCTGTTGGGCACCAGGATCCACCACATAACTCCTGAAAGCTCTCTACTACTCACTGTACACCTACCTCTTTCTTACACCATCATACTCAAACACAATATTGCTAATTTGCCCATATCTATGGGCAAATTAGACATGCTCTCATTAATTCAAGCAGAAATTACTGAACATACAACTAAACCATCCTGCTATTGCAATTTGCAGCTAATATATATTTTTTTCTTTCTTTCTCTATGTACCTTTAAAATGTTAAGTTCTGTACTTGGTCTCAATATCTGTGAAATTACTTTGTATATGTATACTTGCCTTTTGCATATTTACAAACTCTGGAGCTTTTCTCCCCAGGCCTCCGCTGAAAATGGACATTTATCCATTCGGATTCTCCCAGTTAACAAATGTAAAATAAAATAAAATAAATAAAAAATAAATAACACAAGCACTCAGGTCGCTCCAGAACAAGTACAAATATGACTGTCATTGTCCATGTTGGTGTGAATGACCTGAGATGTACCTCCCTGGATTGCATGAAAAGAGACATGGAAGAGCTCTCTGATCACGTAGCCCAGGCCAGTATGACCCTGACCCCGAGTAGCATCCTACCCTCACCATGAATGATGCCACGGTATAAAGAAAAATGATCAATTTCAACAATTGGCTAAGTTTCTGGTGTCATTCAAAGGGGATCCAGTATCTGTCCACCTGGGATGACGTGCTCGACAAGCCACATTGCTTCGCAAGAGATGGCTTGCACCTGTCACCCTTAGACTTTCAAATACTGGCCAAGGCTTCTGCCGCCCCCATAGTGCCTTTTTTAGGTAAGGCTCAAAAGACAAACCCCCCACTGTAAATAGCACAAGTAACCAAAAACTGAGGGTAATGCTACTCAACGCCAGAAGTCTAAACCTCAAAATGCATGCACTCGAGGCACTCCTCAGTATGGAGAACATTGAGATCTGTGCAGTAACAGAAACCTGGTTTAAGGCTCCAGAGAACACCCCAGCACTACCAGGCTATAACTCATACCATACTTTTCGGCCACAGAACCTGGACCGAAACACAAAAGGCGGGGGTTTATCCATATTCATCAAGAATACCCACACCTCCAGGTTAGTGGCGCAGCACAATGCCTCAGAACTGCAATTCAAATTGTCGCTTGCTACAGATCACCCACTATAACCCAGGACCCCCATTCCGCATTTCTGGAGACACTGAAAAATATGAAGGTCCTACCAAATGCCCTAATATTGGGTGATTTCAATTACCAAAACATTAACTGGGAGAACTACTCAAGTACTAACTCCCTTGCCCAATGCTTCCCAAAATTTATAAACTCAAATGCTCTGGATCAAATGGTCAACACCCCGACCAGAGGAGACAACATATTGGACCTGGTCATCACCAACATGGACAAACGGTGTTCCACACCGGAGGCCAATCCCTCGCTGGTTAGATCAGACCATAGACTAATCATTATGGATATCCACATTCCGCCCCCACCCCCTATCAAGGAAACCACCGTGAAAAAAACATTTCAAAAGCAAACTTCACGTTACTTAAGATTGAGGTGGAAAGGTTCACAGCCCCCATGCTAAAGGACAACGCTGTCCAAGCTGCTGAATCCTTACAAAGGCACTCTATGAGCACCTGCAAGAATGCATGGATCATGCTATCTCAAGCAAAACCAAGACTCACTCCTCCAAGAAAAGGAAACCAGTCTGGTGGACCCCTGCCATAAACAAGCTATACAATAGAAGGAGGAAACTAGTACAGAAAAGAGTAAAATCCCAAGAAGGAAAGACATCCCTAATCAGTATCAGCAAGAAACTACAATCCCTCATAAAATCATCTAAGGCTAGCTTTGAAAGAAAAATTGCCAAGGACTCCAAAGATAACCACAAAGCGTTCTTTAGCTATGTCCAGAACCTAAGTGGAAACTTTCAGATATGCTCAGAGTGTGTGCAGAATGGAACAAAATAAACTGAACTGACTGATATTGCCAACATTCTGGCAGACAGGTTTAGTACAAACTTCACACCCTTCTCAGCCCCTAAAGAGCCCATAACCATACCAGAAGAATGTAGAGGCCCAACAATCACTAACACACAGGTTAAAACAGCCCTATCCGAAGCCAAAAACACAGTTTCAGTGGGACCAGACGGTGTCCCAGGCTGTGTCTTACACAACTTTCAAAATGAACTAACCCCTCACCTAAACACACTGTTCATACTCAGCCTCTCTACAGGCTACGTACCCATAGAGTGGCGCACAGCAACAGTTATACCACTCCACAAAGGTGGAGCCACAACAGACCCCGGGAATTATCGCCCTATAAGCCTGACTAGCCTGGTCTGCAAGGCTATGGAGAGCATCTTCATAGAACTCATTAACAGAGACATTGGGAACCTCTAAACATTGGACCCTATCCAGTTTGGATTTGTTAAGGGCAGATCATGCCTCCTAAACCTGGTGGACTTCTTTGAGACAGTTACCAAGGCTTTAGATGAGGGAATGGAGGTCCACACAGCCTACCTAGACCTTGCAAAGGCTTTCAACACCATTCCCTATTCTGGTATTATAGACAAGCTCACCAGCCTGAACATAAACCCCCATGTCACGAGATGGGTTACCAATTGGCTCACAGATAGAACCCACATGGTGAGAGTTGCAGGCTCTAGGACTGACTCTAAACCGGTTACAAGTGGCGTACCCCTGGGCTCAATCCTGGGACCCCTCCTGTTCAGTATATACTTCTCAGAGGTACAGGCAAGCACAGGAGGACTATGACTGACCAAGTTCGCAGACGACTGCAAACTGAGGGCCATAATTGACTCTCTGGTTGATATAGACATCCTCCAGAAGGGTCTCACTGAGATGGATACCTGCTGTCAGAATCATGGCCTCAAGCTAAATGCCAAAAAGTGCATAGTCATCCCCTTTGGAAAAAACAAAGTACCCATGAACCGTGGTAGTCCCCTAAATACAGAAAATGTAATAAGGGATCTGGGGACCCAAGTAGATAGTAATCTCTACTTTGATAATCATATTGCCAAGGTGGTTAGAAAATCCTTCTATGTGGCCCACCTAATCACAAAAGGGTTTGCATCTAGAACAAAAGAAGTTATTGTGCCCCTCTACTCATTACTCATGAGACCCATCATAGAGTACAATGCCCCATTTGGGATGTAACTTACAAGACACCTGCAACAGCTGGAAAAACCATAGAAGTACCTCACCAAGAGGATTACTGGCCTCAAACAGATGCCCTATGCAGCCTGACTGAAGAAACTCCAGCTGTACTCGGTTGCATACTGCTTTCTCAGAGGTGATCTCTGGCTGACATACAAGGCCATGTCCAACCCAGAATTGATGGACATGCTCCACCTAAAAAAAAACAAATCCCCGAGAGCCACACGCTCTAGGGATCTTAACCTCACCACAACAATAAATAGGATGTGCTGGGGGGATAGATTTCTGTCCCAGAGACTCCCCATGCTTTGGAATAGGATTCCAATCTACATTAGGCAGAGCCTCTCACTATCATTCTTCAAGTGAAACCTTGATGAGTGGATAGGAAACAGAAAATTTACCCCGGGGATCGCTGCAGTGGCTCTGCTGGACAGATACACAGGGAACTAATGGCTCTGCTGGACAGAGGCACAGAGAACTAATCTAAGGGGGCTGCGAAAGCCAACACATTCTGGCTAGGCTTATAGATGCCCTCGGGCAGATAGCCTAGTACTTGCCTATGAATCTATGAACCTATTTCTGGAACTGAATTCACCCTCAGGTCTTGGTGAGTACTTTCACAAGGTGTACCCTGTTTTTCACAAAATCTCACCAAGTCAATACTGATATATAGACTGTATTTTGTATATCATATATCATTTATTTATTATTTATTTGACATCTGTTGACTGGAATAGTCAGGCTGATCTTGAGCCCTTTTTCAATGGAGGCATGGGGAGAAAAGCACCACAATAGAAAATATACAATTGGCAATTTCACAGTACAAATAAAATTAAATATCACAATAAGTAAAACTAGAATGACATTCCCTTTACAAGTGATACAAGTACAGAGAGGTAATGGTAGTGGTTAGTTAAAGTAAGGGGAAGGAAACAGAAAGAGAAGGGATGGAGAAGGGGAAGGAGATAGAGTCAGTAGTGGGGTGACAAACTAGTTGGGCAAAAAAGAAAAGTAGTTAGTAGACAAAGTTGCGTAAAGGAATAAGAATAGATAGAGAGTAATGTTATAGAGGAAGAGCTAAAAGGAGGGGGCAGGGATAAAAAAGGGAAAGAAGAAGATTTCAAGTAAGATGATTGCAGAGGCAGTGCCAGGTTCGTTTTAGGTGATTTCTAAGCGTTGTCTTGAATTCTTGAGAATTGGTAAGCTTTCTGAGTGCCATAGAATGCTTGTACCATGAAAGCGAAGGAATGTTGCTGTAGAGGTTCTATCCTAAAGATTTTTTTTTTATGAATCTGAAGGAGACATTGCTCTGAGATCATGATGTTTTTCTGTATCATTTTTCTGATATCATGGACAGAAATAGGTTAAAAAGTAAAAAAAACATAGCTGGGTGTACATGTCCCAGGATAAGAAAGTGCCCAATCCTGGATGGTACACTGGTGCCAGGACTGGAAAAAATTAAAGTGTAGAATCCTCAAGACAGGGAAACATTCCTACACTGGGACTAGGCCAGGCTTAGGAGTAGGCTAGCCCCCTGTTGTAGAAGGAAGTAGTAGTCCACAAAAAACACAAACAATTGACAGGCCAAAAAAAGAGCCATAAAGATGATAGAGTGGACTACTGAGGATAAGAAAGACATTATCTGTTGTTACTATTATGCAAGAAGCCCATGTCTTCCAGATAAAATAAATAAAAAAATCATGATAAAAAGGGATAAAGCCTGGAAAAATTGGCATAAAAATAGAATTCAACATGCCTTCCAGCAATTTACACATTGTAGAAACCTTGCAAAACACCATGAAAAATAGGATAACCAAACATACTATACTAACCTACAAGACAAACATAAAAACAACCCAAAATATTTTTGGTCATTACTAAGTAAACTACTCCACCCTGTTAAGATCACCGCTCCCTCTCCAGAAACAAACAATGTGACAGACTCGACAATACCCAGTTTAATTCTTACTTTATACAATCAATATTATCTTTCTTAGACACTAATACATCTGACCCCTCTCTCTACCCCTGTCCAATCCATTCACAGCTCTTCAAGTTTAGTCCAGTATCTACCTCACTCATAATGAAGTTGCTCCATAAACTGAAAAGTACTAGCATAGCTGAAGACCAACTATCATCAGGCTACCTAAAAATGGCTGCAGACATCATAGACTTCCCTGTGTCCATACTAATCAATAGGTCTATAGAGGAAAGATATGTCTTATCACTGTGGAAAAATTCCTACATCATACCACTGCACAAAGGCGGCACATCTACAGAGTTTAATAACTACAGCTCAATAGTGATTCTCTCCCCCTCTCCAAAATATTAAAAAAAACATCCACATGCAGCTGATGCAGTACCTAACCTCAAATAACCTGCTTTCAGAAACACAACACAGCTTTAGGCCCCAGCACAGCATCACTAGTGCACTACTGCATTTTCCACTATAATAAACCAACATAGAAATGATGGTCAGCTTGTGTCCACCATGGTCTTAGATTTGTCAAAGGTACTTGATACTGACTAACATCAGCAACTGCTTGTTCGACTCTCCTCAACAGGACATTCACAGTTCTCCTTGTTGTGGTTTCTTAGTTACCTATCTGGTAGGAAAGAAGCTATTACATTGCAACAAACCTACTCGTCTTTTCAACCAGTTACTACAGGTGTCCGTCAGGGTGCTAGCCTGGGTCCTCTCCTATTTAATATATTTATTAATGACCTCCACACCTCCACATACCATGCAAATTTAGTTCAGTATGCAGATGACTCCACATTAATATGTACGGCCTCAACAATAAATAAACTCCAAGACATTAACCAGAAATCTTTATCCTCTGTAGAAACTTGGCTCAAAGAATCAAACCTCTTACTCAACCCCAAGAAAACAAAGTTAATGCTTTATATTTCAAAAACGTTGCCAAAATCAAAAGCAGTCTTTTACCATAAAGTCAGCAAATAATACTATCATTAAAACTGTAACTTACAGTAAACTTCTAGGTGTTATAATAAATGACACTCTCTCAAATATGACCAGCATATACTGCATACCATTAAATCTACACACCAGAATCTAGGCTCCCTTTATAGGATCAATAGATTCCTTACAGATACCGCAAAAAAAACTTTAGCCACCACTTTCTTATTGAGGACTCTCTTGTGCGTCACTCCTATCCTAATAAACTTGAACAATACTCAAAGAAAGAAACTTGACTCTTGCTATACAATAAAATAGCTAAATTTGCCACAGATCTCCCTCATAGGACCCGCCATTGTCATGGCTTAAAGCAATTAAATTGGTTTGAATTACACAAGTACCTAACATATTCACAATTAACCACAGCACACAAACTCATTCATCATCCAGAAATATGCCCTGCACTATAAAACTTACCATGGCCCTACTGTCCAGCAAGGGACCTCCGCTATATTAACAAATTATTATTACTTACAAATGAGTCATATAATGTTGCAGGAGACTTGATCTACTACCAGTACATTGCTAAACTCTGGAATAGTATCCCCACACAAATAAACTCTCCAACAAAGTCATTAGTTTTAAAAAATTGCTTAAACAACATATTAACCAGTCCTGGTCCTGCACATGCTTGTCACAAGGTTAAGACTTTGTGTTCGCTCAATGCAAGAAAATGTATTATCATCCCTTTTGGTAAGAGTGGTGTTCCTGCTAACTGCCACATTGATAGCAACACCCTAAGTATACACTCAGTGGTGAGAGACCTGGGCATGCAGGTTGACAGCAATCTTAACTTTAATCACCATTTCTCCACAGTAGTAAGAAGGACATTCTATATTGCTCATCTCATAAGTAAGCGCATTGCCTCCAGAAAAAAAAGAAGTTATAACCTCCATGTACTCTTCCCCCATCAGGCCAATAATTGAGTACAATAGCCCTTTTGGTATGTACCTTTCCAAGCACCTGCAGCAACTGGAGAAACCACAAAGGTTCTTCACAAGAAAAATTCAAGGTCTTCTGTATCTGTCCTATATGGATCATCTGAAATCACTGTCACTTTATTCTGTTTCATACAGACTACTGAGAGACAATCTCTGCCTTGCATATAAGGCTATTTCTGACCCTGCTTTACTGGAAATGCTGCATATTTGCAAGTCAAATGGTACTCGGGTTACTCGCTCTAAAGACCTTAACCTGGTATGTTACATTAATAGAACCTGCTGGAGGTACAGATTTGTCTCCCAGAGGTTAACACGTATTTGGAACAGACTCCCACTTCATATCAAACAAAGCACCTCACTGGCCGTATTCAAAAGCAATCTGAATGATTGGATGGGTAATTCACCCCGGGGTTCTACCTGTGTCCCACTTGGACATGGGCATTAGCTGCTGATCGTGGAAATAAGGGTAGAATTTGGCTAGGCTTGTAAGAGCCCTAAGGCCATTAGCCTAGTAACTTCCTATGATCCTATAATCCTAGGATACTCTCCAAATACTCTCCTTAAACAGAATACTCTCAACCTCTCACTGAAATGACAAAACAATCTTTATACATAACTGCTGCCTGTACAATCCACTAAGTTGCACATGGACTATCTCTTTAGTAACTTCCACCTCTGTAAAGTCTTAGAATGTATAAATGCAACTAATGTTTGTGTATAAATGTAAATAGAAATATAACTACTCTGTTTAACTGGAATTTATTATAATGCAATGTAAGCAAATGTAGGTTTTCTCCCTGGGCCTCCACTGAAAATGGGTATTACCCAGTCAGACTTTCCTGGTAAACAAAGACAAATAAATAAATAAACATGATCCTGGTTTTAAGAATATGCAGTTCTTAGAGAAATGGGGATACTGGGTCAACTTATCTCGCTTCTGAGGAAGCTGCATGCAGAACAAGAAGAAACATTTAGAACTGTGTATGGAATACCTGATTGGTGCAAGAAGAAACACTTGGAACTGTATATGGAATACCCAATTGGTACAAGATTGTGAAAGAAGTATGACTTGACAGTGTGTAGTTGTCCTCCTTATTCAATATATTTTTTGGTCGTATCATGTGAGATGTAGGGTTTGATGAATCAAGTTCTGAAATCAAATTGCTGGGAGAAATATAAACAACCTCAGTAATGCAGATAGTGCCACTCTGATGGCTAAAGGTAAGGAAGAGTTGAAGAGCCTGTTGATGAAAAGTGAAAGTAGAAAGTACACTCACTTGTTGTTCAGTCCCAGGAAAATAAATGTCATCTAATTCTAGCAGTTCTTTGCAACAGAAAGGGAAGAAGTGGTGGCAGCAACAAATTTCATTTTTCTGGGCTAAATAATCACTGCAAATTGTGATTTTCACAGCCATAAAATTAAGGTATTTGTTTCTTGGAAAGAAAGCTATGGCAAATCTGAGTAAGACTTTTAAGATCAAAGCCATTACATATTGTTAAACCTATGGTCTTCCAAATAATACCATATGGCTGTAAGAGTTGGGCTATAAATAAAGCTATGTAGTGGAAAATCATTGCTTTTGAACTGTAATACTGGAGAAAACTTTTGAGAATCCTGTGAACTGCAAAAATAAATGTAGGATGTTCACTAGAAGGCCTGATAGTGAAACTAAAATACTTTGGCTACATAATGTGAACACAAGATTCACTAGGCAAGACACCGATGCTGGAAGAGATTACAAGCAAAAGAAGAAAAGACAGCAGAGGTTAAGGTGAATATACATCATTACTGAAGTAATGACTGTGAACTTTTAAAAATGTAAAGAAGCAGTTCTTCACCTGATTGTCTTCTTCTTTTATGCACATGTGCCCAAAACCTCGTAATCTGTTTTCTTTGACTTTTTCTACAATTGGAACTACTTTTCTTCTGTCCGATGTCTTCATTTCTTCATCTGTCCCACAGTGTGCATCCTAACTCCCATCTCCGGCATTTCATCTCCATCACTTCTAGCTTCCTCATCTGCTCTGCCTTTACTGGCCAGATTTTTGAACCATACAGTAGTACTGGTTGCACCACTATTGTGTATACTTACTTTTCAGCTTCTTTGGCATTCTTCTATCACATACTACACCTCAAACTCTGTGCCACCTGGCTGCAGCCCCTCTGTTTCTAGCTTTGACCTCCCCATTAAGACTTCCATTCCCCCTCAACCACCCCTCCCAGATACTTGAAACTGTTCACTTATTCCACTATTTTCTATTCTATCTGAATTCTCAGCTTCTTCTGAACTCCATCATTTGCTGCCATTACAATGTTTTATCAGTATTCATTTCATCCCATGTACCTTTAGTTTTGCATTCCGTCCCCCTATCCTTTGCTAAAGTTCTTGCACAGTCTGCCTGTAATGCCACATTGTCTGCATACAGCAACTTTGCTGATCTGTCCCTTCCGACCTGTTTGCTTATGTAGTCCATCACCAGTATACACAGCAGTGGGCTCAGAACTGAACCATGGTGCATAACCATTCTCACTGAGAACTCCTCTGTGAGACTAAACACCATTCATACTTGGCTCATTGGTTCCTTGTACATAGCCTGCACTAATTTTATTGATGTTTCTAGGACTTGAAGCCACTGCAGGATGGCCCAAATCAAGTTTTTGGGACCTTGTTATATGCTTTCTCCATGTCTAGGAATACCCAGTTGGACTCTTTCCTCATCTCTAGCTTCTTCTAAACTATGTGTCTCACTGCAAACATCAGGCCAGTTGTGCTGCATCCTGATCTAATCTGAACTGCTCATCTCCCATTTTACTTTTTTCTACTTTATGTATTCTCAATCACCTTCTCCAGAACTTTCATGCAATATGACAGGAGTTTGATACCTTTGTACTACTCATAGCCATGAATGTCCCCTTTGTTCTTGAACACTGGCACTAGTATACTTATTCTCCATCATCTGGGATATGCCTTTCCCTCCACACTGTTATGAGTGCCCTCAGGAGCCATTTCTCCTCTCTCTCAGTCAGCATCTTTATCATATCTGCTGTGACCTCATCTGAGCCTGCTGCTTTTCCTGACTTAATTTCCTTAGTGCCGTTCTTACTTCTTCTAGGTTGCGTCTGGGGCAGTACAGTTTGTGTGGGGTTTTCTTTCCGAAGATGCTGGAAGTATTCCTTCTGTCTGCTTTTGATGTCCTGTGGGCTGGTGAGTAGGTTGTTGCTGGCATCTCTTATGAATGGCGTATATCTTCTTTATCTTTCTGTCTTTGCCTTGCAACCTGATATTGTTTCTTTGAACTGTCTACTGAGTTACTTTCAGATGCCGGTAGAGCGCCTCTGATCACCTTGTTCTTTGCTATTGCAACTGCTTTCTTAACCTCTTTGTTAGCCAACCGGTATTCCTTCCTAGCCTGGTTTATCTTTTCTATCTCTTACTTTTTCTGGCCTCTGTCTTTCTTTTGATGACTGCCTGGACTTCAGCATTCCACCACCTGCTTTCCTTGTCTACCCTATTTTTGCATTCTTCTACAAATCCACCTCTTTCCTCCTCTTCTTGAGGTGCTAGGGCCTTGAGTAATTCCTTGAACTGTTGTGCTTTCTCACCAGTTACCTTCCAGGTCTTCATCCTTATCTTTGTTGACCTTAGAGCCTTCTCTGACCACTGCTTTCAGCTGATTGTGACAACCAGTTGCTTAGGCTGTGGGCCAGCTGTTTCACTGGGGATGGTTATGTAATCATTGATCCTGCCCCAGCGCTCTTTTCTTACTAAGAGGAAGTCTACCTGAGTTGTATGTTGGCCACTCTTGTATGTGATCTGCTTTTCTATACTAGATTACATTTCTGAGATACAGGTTTTGAAAATTTATTTATGCATTATTTACTTTGATAAAAATGTCAGAAGTTTGTGTTTGAATGCCCAGTATAAGATACATTGCAATTCTCAGTTTTACTATTGTCATCTAGTTAGGGTAAATGCAGAAATCTAACATGTCGTCTGCTCCATTGCTGTTACTAAATTAAGCACATTGTCTGTCTTGGGAAGTGGTGTTTGAAAGTTATGCCCTTGTGCAACAGTAGACATTATTTTCATTCATGAATGCATTTAATTTTATGGTAAGATAAGCAGAACATATATTTCTATTTAACAACACTTTAGAGATAGACTGTTGTGTAAAATAATACAGAGCATAAGAAATTACTTAAATTAGAATAGTACAATGATATTTTTTTAGACTTTATTCATTCTAGGCATAGGGGCATTGTGGTGCTGCTTTTGTCAACTTTACAAAATAGTGATGAAAAATGAATTAAAAGTATGGTAAGGCTAGATACATTGGGTTAAATGACTATTGGTATGTAATGTTATGGTAAGATAAAGAGATCATATATTTGAATATGAAAACTCTTTAGGGACATACTTTTATGTAAAAAGATGAGCCCAGTCTGCGGATGAATATGAATGAGTAATTCAGTCGAATGAAATATGATATTGTGAATTAGGGAACACCCAACATATCTAGCCATGTGGCTGACAATAATATGTTGTAATCATACCTCTCAACCTCTTAGAGCGAGAAATCTGGACAAAGCCATATACAAAAGTGGGACAAAAGCCCAAACATAGGGACAATTTTTAAATATTGCTCTTACAAACTTAGAAAGTTTTGCATTAGCATTAATTTTCTGAAGGGTATGAAGTCTGAAACTCAAATGTATCTCATTGTTTTCTAACTTCAGCCTTTAATGATTTGCCACTAATTTGACAGAAAACTACAATTTTATGAAAAACGGACCAAAAATATGAGGCAAAAATTTGAAAATTTTGCAAAAGTCTGCACAGTTGAGAGGTATGGTTGGAATATAAATGGGTTCAATAATCCAGTCAAGTGGAGTAAAGATCTCATGTACATAAAACATGCTGATTAAACACAAAAATGATGGCTAAGGATTCAGACCACAAATGTTGATTTTTGTTAGTGCTTTCATCCACTTGCTTTAATGAACTTCTTCAGACAAATCGCAACTAATTCTACAAGCTTAAATAATAAACTGTAGATTGATCTGATGACATCACAATGCTCATTTTCCCATTTAAAGCTGCAGTCAGTTGTTAAAATACTTGATAAGCACAGATTAACCTCAAAACAAACAATAAAATAATTGTGCAATCATTATACAATTCCCACACCCCCCTAAATATACATATGTCTAAATATAACAAATGTTACTATAAAACTTAGAGCACTTATTAGTAACTAATTATACGTTTTACCTTTCTAGTGCTTTTAATTTCAAAATGCACTTAAGAGAACAATAATTATTCAAGCCAGGGGGGACACGGGTGTTCAACCTCAGCTGCCACAACAGCTCCCTTTCTTCCAATTTCAAAGCCCATGGTCCTCCCCTAGGACTTTTTAACTCCTGTTCAATGACCAAATAATGGAAAAAAAATGACCCAGGTTACCCATGACATGTTTAGCCAATGCATTTATACTATTTTGTTTCCCTATATTGTACTGGTCTTTATAAATACATTCTTTTAGATATTGCTCCATCTTGCCTATGTAATAGCTTGTGCATAGTTGGCATCTAGCCAAATAGACTACTTCTTTAGTGTCACAATTATATTTACCATTGATATTAAATCTACTATTGTTTAACTGGAACTTCTTACCTACCTCAATATATTTACAAAAGTGGCATTGTCCATATTTGAACATGCCTGTATTAGGCAAGAATGGCTTCATTTTTGCCTCCAGTAATCCCTTCAAATTACAACCTCTTTTAAAGATTAGTCTTGGTCTATCACCTAACTTCTGTTTGATCACTGTAACTTCATTGATTGAGGCCCAGTTTTTATAAGAATGTCACTTAATAGTTTAGAGTCACTAGAATAAAGTGTAATAAAGCTTAAATTATAAATAGGGGTCTCGTGTTCGATGGGAGTCCCAGTCAACTCAAGTTCCTCCACTTCTGTGGTAGCATCACCACTTCCTTCTCCCTTATTCAAAATGACTTGGAAGTTTCCTGAACTCCTTTTACTGGCGACTTCCATTATTACCTCATCGACCAATTGTGAGGGATAAGCCCTTTTTAGGAACATACTTCTAAGTAACTCACATTCTCCTTGGAATTCTTCATCCAAGGTTATCATCCTTGCAGCCCTCACTAATTGGCCTTTTATTAGAGCTTTTTTTTGATGGCATGGGTGTGAGCTATTGTAATGGAGGAAAGTATTGGAATAAGTCGCTTCCTGAAGGTTTTGGCTACATATCGTCTATTAGATCTATCTTTCAACAACTGGACATCCAATTAGGGGACTGAATCCATTTCAAATTGAAACGCAAATCAGAAAAATGATGTTAAAGTAGTGATCTCCTTTATGAATTGTGCTCCTATATTACAATCCCCTTTTAGAATTATAAAGATGTCATCCAAATACTGTGTGTACTAATAAACATTGTCCCTGAACATACTTCTAAGTAACTCACATTCTCCTTGGAATTCTTCATCCAAGGTTATCATCCTTGCAGCCCTCACTAATTGGCCTTTTATTAGAGCTTTTTTTTGATGGCATGGGTGTGAGCTACTGTAATGGAGGAAAGTATTGGAATAAGAGATATATCTTTCAACAACTGGACGTCCAATTAGGGGACTGAATCCATTTCAAATTGAAACGCAAATTGTAAAAATGATGTTAAAGTAGTGATCTCATTTATGAATTGTGCTCCTATATTACAATCCACTTTTAGAATTATAAAGATGTCATCCAAGTACTGTGTGTACTAATAAACATTGTCCCTGAACATTCAATTTGTGTACAAAAATTATTTTTTCCAATGGGCTATCACACAATAAGCAAAACTTCCCCCACAAGGTGACCAAAACTTCCCCCACAAGGTGACCCCATTGCAACTCTCATTTTTTGTAGTTAAAAGGCATTATCAAACACAATAAAATTGTTGGACAGAATAATATCTAAGAGATAATCTATCAAGTTTATCTGTTCAGATTCTACCCTTCTATGCACCAGAAATGCTCTCATCCACCTAATGCCAACATCCTGAGGAATTACAATATACAAGTCCCTTACATCTAAAGTAAGTAAATTGTAGTCTTTGTTAAATGCAAGGTTATTGACTGTTTCCAAAAAGTTCCAGGATTCCCGACAAATTTGGGATTCATACTCAAGGTACTTCTTCAGTTTAATATCTACCAACTTGGCACAGTAATAGGTGATCGACTTTCTCTCATCAACAATCAGTCGTAGGGGTGTGTTCTCCAAGTCCTTATGAATTTTGGGTGCTCAGAAAATGACCGGGAAACTAGAACCCATTATATTTAAATAGCTGTACATGTCAATATCAATGGTAGTTTCTAAATATAGATCATTCAAGACAGATCTAACCTGCTGATAGGCTACGGTCACTTCATTTAAGGGCACCCTTTCATACACTTCACTTTCAAGGACAGCTCTCATTCTGTTTTTATAGTTGTCATTGTCTATAAATATTTACCCCCCACCTTATCTGGTTTCATAATGCTTATGTTTTCAAATTTTTAATTTTGTATAGCCTGCCTATCACTGTTGTGGATGGATTTCTTGAAATATTATGGCACCTCATGTAGAGAAATATTTCCAAAGCCATATGAAGATAAAGTGTAAGAGAATGTGATTAACACAGAATAGATTAGCAGGTCCTTGACACAGTATTTATAAAAGTAAGGTCCATGTTTAAGAATTGACAGATCTTATACAACGGTTGAGTATGCTCATTCCATGTATCTCTTTGTAATGTATCCCATATTATGTTGTGATAATGTGCCATTACAGATGGCATTTAGACCAGATGGATAGTTACAGTTGGAGAGATACTGGAAGTTCTGCACATATCTCTAGTAGAATATATTTAGACCATGCTGTGTTACTTATGTTTAAGGAGCATTTCCAAAACTGCTTGATGAATCAGCCACAAATGTTTTGGTGGGGTGAACTTAATCCAGATTTAAACACGAGGACTGTACAGCACACTAGGCAGCAGTACCAATGATAAAAAGGCCCTGTTGGGCTGGAAGGATTCAGTGGGCTATTAACAAGGTAGAAAAGAAAGGAAAATTTGGGAATAAGGAAAGAAATCTTAAAAGTACAGTGCAAGATAGAAAATATCCTAGATATACCTAATGAATATAAGAAAATAGGTGCATTAGACTATTTTAGTAATTCAGCCAGAAGTCAAAAAGCCCCTATCTATGTAAACCAGAAACTGTTAGAGAAATTTGGTAGACAGCTTAAGAATAGATTTGTCAATGCAAGATGTTAAGGATCCTATACAAATTTGGGTTAGTTTTATACATTACTACAGATGGCGTAATTTGGTGCAGAAGCCATACAATGACCGAAGATTAGATTTTAATAAACATTTACAGCTAACTGAATTCTCATCTATTTCTGCTGGCAAAGTACAAAGGTTAATTTTTCCTGTAATAGTTGAGGAGCTAAGGAAGGTGTTGAAGTCCTTGTCTTTGAGAGTTATGCAGGAAGTGATGACATTCCAGGTGATTTCTGGAGAATAGATCATGTGATGTGACTGACTTCACAGGCTTGTCTTATGACTCTTCTCTGTTTAAAGGAAGTAATGATAGCCATGATTTTGAAGGATATGCCCTGTTAACCTCTTACAGACAAATTTCAGAATTCAGTCATAATTCTATTCATGGCTATAATTGTACATGTTCTTACTAACTAGCTACCTGAACTGATAATCCTTGATTAGTGTGAGTTACATGTTCTTACAAACTAGCTACCTGAAATGATAATCCTTGATTACATGCTCTTACTAACTAGCTACCTGAACTGAAAATCCTTGATTAGTGTGAGTTACATGTTCTTACAAACTAGCTACCTGAAATGATAATCCTTGATTACATGCTCTTACTAACTAGCTACCTGAACAGAAAATCCTTGATTAGTGTGAGTTACATGTTCTTACTAACTAGCTACCTGAACTGATAATCCTTGATTAGTGTGAGTTACATGTTCTTACAAACTAGCTACCTGAACTGATAATCCTTGATCAGTGTGAGTTACATGTTCTTACTAACTAGCTACCTGAACTGATAATCCTTGATTAGTGTGAGTTACATGTTCTTACTAACTAGCTACCTGAACTGATAATCCTTGATCAGTGTGAGTTACATGTTCTTACTAACTAGCTACCTGAACTGATAATCCTTGATTAGTGTGAGTTACATGTTCTTACAAACTAGCTACCTGAAATGATAATCCTTGATTACATGTTCTTACTAACTAGCTACCTGAACTGATAATCCTTGATCAGTGTGCGTTACATGTTCTTACTAACTAGCTACCTGAACTGATAATCCTTGATTAGTGTGAGTTATATGTTCTTACTAACTAGCTGCCTAAACTGATAATCCTTGATTAGTGTGAGTTTGTAAGGTGAGTACAGGCCTCTCATCACACTATGAAGTCACTAGTTTTGACACAAGATGCGCAGGATGATGTACAAAGGCTTTCAACTGAGTTGATTAGAAATATTTAAAAAGGGTCCTACTCCAGTTTGGATTACCTGAGGAGTTTGCTCAACTGGTGTTTGCAGAACATGACAGGGCATGAGCACAAGTTAAAACAGCAATGCAGTTGTCTCATGAGATAGATCTATTGTGGAGAATATGCCAGGAGTGCCATTTGCCCCATCAATATCTGTTCTGTACATAAAAATGTTGCCCCCCCCCATGAGCTGATCACCAGATATTAAAGAGATTAGAATTAGAATAGGGGAACTGGGAATTAAGATTTTTGCCACTTGCCAATACCTTGCTATATTTGTCTGTTCCTAGGAAATATCTTCCAATCTTATCTGAATTACTACTGGACTTTGGGACTCACTGTTTCTATAAGGTTAACTCAGTAAAACCTAAAACAATTTCACCAAATTTTCAGCCAGCTAGTTTCCCAAAGGAGCAATATCTCTATATGGGATAGGATGCCAGCAATGCAGATAAAATACTCCACCAGCCTACCCGGATAACAAGAACTTTCACCAATCTCCTTAAATGCATATTTGCTTTCACCCTACTGCAGCTATACATACTGCTTGATCAATAAAATACCTATATGTTTTATATTTGTACTATTTTACATTTGTTTACTTTCCCCTTGGATACCTAAAAGCATTCATGATTAAGTCATGAACTGTAAATTATTCACAGAAAACCTACCCTGTGCCATATATATACGTGTGTGTGTGTGTGTGTGTGTGTGTGTGTGTGTGTGTGTGTGTGTGTGTGTGTCTGTGTCTGTGTGTGTGTGTGTGTGTGTGAGTTTATAATGAATAATCACTAGTGAGTATGACTGAAACACAAAACATTGAACAAACCCATCAGTGATCACAATTAATTTCAGATAAAATTAATGAAAAAATTAATAGATGCACTATCAATTGCAAAAAAAGAACAAATAACTTTTTTCACACCACCAGAAATGAAATATACTAACTCCAGGGTGCACAAACATGAAGAAAGGGGAAAAGCCCAAGAAGTATTATATAATGAACTTTGTCCTTTACATAATTTGACCAACTGTACCACAAAGGAAAAACAGCATTGCTTCAGCTTGTGAGCATGTGATAAAATGGATGCAGTGATAACTCATAAAACACTCATATCTCTCTCTATGTGTGCATACTACCTTGTGAATACAGTCAGTCTCCCTCTCCAGAGATGATGGAGTATCAATGACAATTAACAGCTTAGTTTTAAAAAAGCTGTACAGATCAGGGTCAGCTATAGTTTCCACAGTGTCTGTCAGACAGTGGTTCACACTTATTTCCCTATTGTCCAAATCGTCTTAAATGTTACATTTTAATTTCTAGTTAGTTCTTCCATCTTACTGGGTTACCTCATCTGTATTACTTGCCATATTATGAAAATGCTCCTTTTCTGATAGATGATAACAGTTCTGCCTATCTCTTCAACAATATTTGCTGGCCACTAATCTCTTCAGTGACCGTCTACTGCATTATAGGCATTTTTATCAGCTGTCTGAGACTTAAATATTCCAAATTCTATTTATTTATTTATTGACATTTGTTAACCGGGTTAGTCCAGCTGGGCCAGGAGCCCATTTTTAGTGGAGGCCCAAGGAGAAAAGCTCCAATTACAGACAGATAAAATGTACATAACATTTTAGTGTACAATTAAAAACATACATAGTTAAATGTACAATTTAAAAACAATGATTAACTGGCAAACACTACAAGTACACAAATTCTGTATTGCAAAGGAAAACAAACATTTTTTTCTGTGTGTGCTGTGAGTATCTGTTGTATAAGTGGTGTGGTAAGGTGTATAGCAAGATTCATGAAAGGGGTGGAAAGGATATCAAGAGGTGTAATGAGATGTCAGTGAAATAAATGTGGGTGATAATATACTGAGAGGATTGTATGATATTGTGGTACAACAGTAATAGTATTGGAGTGATAAAAAGTATGCTATGAAGTTGTAATGAAATGTGTACTACAGAGTAGAACTGGAGCTAGGTAGGGACATGGCAGGGTCATTGTCAAAGTAGCTCACTTGCTGTTGCTGCTGACATTTTTTCGGTATCCCACAGGTGTGCCAAGGTAAAGTAACACTCCTCCAAGTTTTCTGTAAGTGTATTTGCTGTGTGAATGAGTGCATGTGCATGTTCTATGATGGATTGGCATCCCATTCATGATTAGTTCAGCTGTCTTTCTTCCAATAAGTGCTACGATAGTCTCCAGCTTCCCACATTATTGAAGTGGATTAATCAGGTAATCAAAGAATGAATGAATGTGAAGAGAGACGGTAATAGAAGAAGGAGGAATCACATTAACATAAATAAGAAGAAAAGAAAGAAAGAAAGAAAGAAAGAAAGAAAGAAAGAAAGAAAGAAAGAAAAGAGAAATGCCCATAAGCTCTGAAGTCAAATTCATTTGGTTAATATACATAGGGTCATGGGCTCATAGGTTTATTCTAGGCTAATGACAACCAGGGTCTATATAAGTCTAACCATGCAAACCAACCCAGTTTTGTCCCCAGGTTCCTTGGGCATCTATATGGTGGGATATAAGGAGGTAGGGTTATGTGGGGGTATGTTAGTTGAGGATTAATTTACTTAGTGTCAACCTCTGTCCATCAGACATATGCAGCCCAGACCGGGGTGAATTTATGATTTTCCATCCAGTGATCAAGGTTTCATTTGAATATGGTCATGGATAAACTCTGGTTCACATGGATGGGGAGCTTATTCCATAGTGTCAGGGATCCTTTGAGGCACATAACTGTCTCTCAGGCATATTCTATTTATGTTGCAGGCAACATTCACGTCCTTAGATCTAGTTTTTCTAGTGCTGTTTGTTTTGTGGATGTGTGAGAAATTCATCAGAGCTTGAGCTGAGGATGCATGATATGCCAGGCAAAGATTGCCACTCAATAACCTGTAGGAGACTAAGTACAGAGATAAAGCCTTAAAGAGATCTGTGTAGGGCACGGTATTCATCTTCTGGATTCTCCTGGTGAGGAGCCTTTGAGGGCATTCAAAGAGTTGCAAGTGCCTGGTAAGGCACATCCCAAAGGAGACATTGTACTCAATGATGGGTCTGAGAATGGCCAAGTAGAGTGGTATTAGAACTTCCCTGGACCTGGATGCCATACCCTTGCTTATGAGTTGGGTGATATAGAATGTTTTTCTTATGTCTTGTCAACTTGTTGGTCAAAGGCCAGATTACTATCTACATATGTTCCCAGATCCCTAACTCTCAGATTGACTCCTAAGGGTGTTTTATCGATGGAGTACTTAGCTTGGGTTGACAATTTCCCAAATGGCACTATAATGCATTTCTTCATGTTGAGTTTTAATCCATGGCTTTGACACCAGTCATTTGTTTGTGTTAGACCCTCTTGTAAGATGCTAGTCTTGTGGGGGAATCTATGATAGCTCACATTTTACAGTTATCTGTGAACTAGATGGGCCAAAGGATTTTTGACATTAGCCTTGATTTCTGAGAAGTAGATGCCAAACAGGAGCAGGAATAACATCGACCCTTGGGGTGCACCACTTGTGACCGGTCTTGTGGTGGAGGTAGTCTTACTGATCCTGACTTCTTGGGTCATATCTGTTACTTAGCCAGCAATCCAGTGAGTTATGGGGTCTATATTAAATCAGTCAATGCTTAAAATAGCAAGCGCTCATTTATCGACCCTTTAAAAGTGAAAGCTTAAAATCTCAAAGACATGGAGCAGCGATTTTTTTTCCCAGGGGAAAAAAAAAATCGCTGGTCTGTTTTCAGGACTTCGCCATTTCCTCCACTGTGGTGCAATCTCAGAGTTGGTAAATTTAAGTAGGGGGGGGGTGAAGCTCCCCTCTTTATTTAGTGTTTTGAAGGTTTTTTTTTTTTTTTTTTTTGTGTAAACGCGATTTTTCAGAATTTTAAGCGTTCACTTTTAAAGGGTCGATAAATCAGTATTCACTATTTTAAGCATTCACTGATGTAATATAGACCCAAGTTATTTATGGATTTATGCCTATTACTGAGAGTCTGTCAACAATACCTGAGTGGGGGAATTGTATCAAATGGCTTGGCCAGGTCTAGACAGCAGTATGCACCATTTTCCACTCATCCATAGCCTAGATTAACCTCTCAAAGAAGACTATCAGGTTGAGTAGGCAAGAATGTCCCTTAAGAAAGCCAAACTGGAATGAGTCCAGAGTCTGTAGGTTGCCTATGTTCTTGTTGATCATTTCCATGATAATTCATTCCAGGCTTTCTATATTAGACTTGTCAGACTGATGGGTGTGTAGTTTCCAGGATCAGTTGATGCTCCACCTTTGGAAGACTGATGACTTTTGTGGCCCTCCTTTCACTTGGCATGTAACCTGTTTTGAGACAGTAGTTCAGGAGTGTCTCAAGTGGTCCTGCTGCATCATGTTTTAGGCTATTTAAGAAGCAACTGTTGATACTGTCAGGCCCATTGAAGCAATATTTTGCCCTTTTCTAGTACCACCAGGGCCTGCTCCTGGGTAAGGTTAGAGCTAAATTTATCAACCAGTAGACTCACTATGTCACCCTGGTCAGTGAAGGTTGTGCCATTTATCATCAGTTGTGCGCACTGCTAAGTGCTACCTTTAAGGCTCCTAACATATCCAAAGAAGTGATTGTCTTTAATCTAGGAGGATATCCTGACCTCATTACTGGCCTTGTTGGATATTGTAGAACTCTTTAGCTTCTTTTTTTAATGACTCAGAGAGCTCTTATCTCTCTGAGACTTGCTCCTTCTAATTCTGTCCATGACTTTTTTTTGTTATATACCCTGTTAAGGTAAGGATTCCACCTGTGGGGTTTGTTTTTTGTGTTAGATCTGGGTTTTCTTCTAATGGGTACAGTAGCCATTTACATGTTTGTACAGGGTTTCTGTAAATAATTCTGCATAGGTACCTGTGTTCTCGTGGATTGGGCGAGCTGTGAATTTTGACAAACTCAGAAAAAAAAGTGAATTCCACTAAAGAACGCACAGCAGAACAAAAAACAATGTCAATATTGGAAGAGCGTTGCACCACAGGTATTAGTATTTCATCTGAGTATTCAAAAATTATTTTTTACCTTTTTCTCTCAAAATCTTAGCTTTAATGCAGAGCTTGTTCTTTTAAGCTGAACCTACTGAAAATATTTTACTAATATTCCTTCTGAAAATATGTCTGAGTCTGTCTTAGAAACGTCAGACTGTCATGTTGTTTTAAACAAAGAGTTTTAAATAGAGTTTTAACTTCAAGCTATGGAGGTGTGTACCAATGGACTAACTTGATTGGTTAACATTCATCATTCACTGTAGGTTGTTTCAACGGATGATATCAACTTTTAAACACTGAACCCAGCTTACCTACGTGGATCTGAAGAAGGCTTGAAAAAGCTGAAAGTGCTTGTCCATTGTTTACATCAGAAGGGTTCTTCACTTTTATGTTAGTTTTTTCTGTTTTTATGACATCCACATGTTTTAAAGCTGTGGAATTACAATGCCACTTGACTTTTACAACAGCAAAGCTCTATATTTCATATATTGTGGACTCAACATGGTAAAAGCCTGTTATTGAAGCTGTTGTTTTGAAGCTTTCTGCCATTTTGGTTGTTTAGCAAGTTTTGAATACTCAGATGAAATACTAATTCCTGTGGTGCAACGCTCTTCCAATATTTACACTGTTTTTTGTTCTGCTGAGCGTTCTTTAGTGGAATTCACTTCTTTTTCTGGATTTGACTTTTGTTTGCTGTGTATTCCGCACACAGTTTGTAACAGCAGTTTATACTAAGAGTCACTACTTTTTTACTGCCTTTTCCACACAATGTCTCTAGATTTAATTGACATGGAAAGAAAGAAGTTAACGACAGGCTTTATGTCTGGCACTATTAATCCACTGATTCAGTTGAATCTTGCAACAACTGAATTTTCAGTTGTGGAAACTGAAAAGGTTGCCCTAAACTTTGAGCCTATTTTTAAAGCAGTTGGAAATGTTGCCTTTAAGCTAAAGAGATTACAATGTTAGGTTACAATGACAATGTTTCCATATGGAAGCCTGCCTACATCATCAGGTTATTCCTAGAGGTCTCAGGGTTAGGTGTATGCCCGGTTATGGAAACACCTACCCTGAGCTTTTGGCCAAATGGCAAGCAATTAATATACAGACAAGTTTCAGTTATATGAAACTGCTGGTTGACTTCTTCAAGCCTCAAGAAGAAGAAATGAGCACCTTGATAGAGGAGAAACAAAAAGAACTTGAAAGTATGAATTTGTCTGATAACTTCATGAAATTGGAGAATTTACAGGATAGGCTAACAGCATATGAAGTTAAGCTAAAAGGCATTAAAAGTCAGAAATTAATGAGAGACTTTAATGATATACAGAAAGGGCATTTATTTGAATGGCCTAAAGTCAGAAACTTCAATGAGCATCCACGGAAAGAAGATAGAAATCCTGAGCAGAGAGGTACAACTCTGCACACCAATAATAATAACCACAGATCTCAAGATCTTTTGGTTAGTGCACAAGTCCATCACATGGACAAACAAGAGCCTATAGTCAGAACAGTCCCGAATGGGAGTATTGTCACCAATGAAAATGCTTGTGTTATCAAACAAGAACATGACTCAGATGCAATTATTAATGTCAATAATACCAGTCCTTTTAAAAGCACTGGCATCAATGGTCATCCACTAGGAACAATACCTAAGAGAGGAGCACAACATGTTACCATCACAGAGCAGCTCCCTTTTTAATGATGAACAAAGTCTCTCAAACAGGGAGATTTGTAAGCAGAGAGAGAAAGTAAAGGAAAGTAACACAATAAATTCTTTAGTGGTTAATATTTCGAACATTCAGCTCACTCACTCTCAGATGGATCTGTTAGAGAAAGGTCTCAGCTTTATTCCTGCAACCAAATCTACACATGATGAATTTGCACTGGACCTTAGAATGTTTGGAAGGAATCTTACTTTGCAATATATTTTTGGGGATGGAAATGATAAATGTCCCATTAAAAGTAATATTATGCTCAAGAAACCGAGCACATTTGTTCCCCTCAACCACCCAGCCTTGGATTCTTTCATTCATGCCTGTGAAGAGGAGTTAATGAGAACAAGAATGTCTCAAAAAGGGAAACAGTTTTTCAATCTAACCAAAGAAGAAAATCAGGCACTTAAAGAGCTTAAAGAGAGGAATGATATTGTGGTTAAACCTGCTGACAAAGGAGGAGCCATAGTGGTAATGGATGCAATGATGTATGTCCAATGGATGAAAGAATTACTAAGTGATCAAAAGACCTATTCCTTGATTAGTAAGAATGAACTTAATATTATGAAATGGAAGATCCAGCAGGTTCTTTATGACATGCTATTGCAAAGAGAGATTAATGAGTATTTGCATGATCTCTTCATCACTGAGCACCCCACCGTACCAACTATCAGTGGATTAACAAACATTCATAAAGATCTTAAACGCCCACCTTTAAGACCAATTGTGGCTGGTAGAGGATGGTTAATGGAATCTATTTCTATGTTTATTGAACAAGAACTAAAAAAGATGCTACCTAGGGCCTCCACTGTGATTAAAGATACAGCTGAGTTTCTACAACATCTGTATATAGCTCTAGAACATCATGATGATCTTGAGAGTCTGCTACTGGTAACCCTAGACGTGAATAATTTATTCACTTCCATACCAAATAATTATGGCATTGAAGCAGTAAGAGAATTTCTAACTGAAGAGAAGGTAGAATCACGTTTGATATGTGATCTTTTGGAAATCGTGTTGGAGTACAATGTGTTTACCTATGACAACAGCTACTATTGGCAGAGATGGGGGGTTGCCATGGGCACGCCCTGTGCCAATAGTTATGCAAACTTGGTTTTAGCCAGCTGGGAGAGAGCTTGGTCCAAGGATGCTAATAACATTTAGAATGACCAGATAATTCTGTACAATCGGTTTGTGGATGACACCTTCATTGTATGGAAGGGCAAAGAAAAAGATTTAAGAAGCCTTGTTAACTTCCTGTCACAGACCACTACTTTCCTGAAATTTGATGTAAAAACATCTAGAGAGATGATTGACTTTCTGGATGTGAGATTATCTCTTGATCCGGGGAAGGGAATAGACACTTGCCTCTATAGGAAAGATATGTGGCGAAACCACATGCTCCATTTTTCCAGTATGCATTCTAGGCATATTTTCTCTAACATTGTTGAAAATCAAATTGCAAGAATTTCAAGGCTATGTACAGAAGAGGCAACCTTTCTCCAGGAAGAAGAGAGGCTTATTAATAATTTCAGCCAACGAGGATATGGAAAGAGAAGTTTGGAACTAAACAAGACCAGAATTAATGACATACCTAAAGGAAAAGGCAAACCTTTTTATTCCTCTAAGGTAAGAGAAGGTGAAAGTACACCATCCATAGCTATACCTAAAAGAACATCTAACTTAAGGGTCAATCTGACTTACACTATGGACCATGATAACATATGCCAGGTGATCAAAAAGTTCTGGCTGATTCTAACTTCGGATAAAAAGTTAAAAGAGATTGTTGGAGATAACCCAAGTTTCCTTTTCAAAAATAAAAAGAATCTCAAAAGGATTTTATGCTCAAATGATGGGATATGTAACAACTACGTACATAATAATTTGTCAGGAACAAAGAAATGTGGCTTCTGCAAGGTCTGCAATATAATCAATTGTAGCAACACATTTAAGCATCCAGTTACTAAACAGACATTTGTTTTTCATGGATTAGCTAATTGCCTAACCAGCAATATTATTTACATAGCTACCTGCACTTCCTGCACAGCATTTTATGTTGGAAAAACTAATATGAAGCTAAAGGAAAGAATTATCAAACATCAATCTGATATACGTAACAGAAAGGAAACAAACTCTCTTTTTCTTCATTTACGTGAGCATGAGGGACATAGCGTTGTTTTCATGGTTATTTCAAAGATACATTTTACTTCCAGAGAAGGAGACCTGACCAATCTGACTGAAAGAGAGGAAGCCAAATGGATAATGCAGCTGAGGGCAGATAACCCCCCTGGCCTTAATGGCTGTGTTCCCTTAAAACCTTTTCTTAAAAATAGATGAGCAATGAGCTATGCTCACTTATGATTTGTTTTTATTGACAGAAAACTTAGGTATACTGACTTAGGCTCTGATGTCCCAAAGAAACTGTTGAAATGAAATAAAAAGAAGCGCCCTAAATGACCGTCTTTATTTATTTATTTATTTATTTTTATTTTTTTTTACCTTTTTCTCTCAAAATCTTAGCTTTTATGCAGAGTTTGTTCTTTTAACCAGAACCTACTGAAAATATTTTACTAATATTCCTTCTGAAAATATGTCTGAGTCGGTCTTAGAAATGTCAAACTGTCATGTTGTTTTAAACAAAGAGTTTTAAATAAAGAGTTTTAACTTCAAGCTATGGAGGTCTATACCAATGGACTAATTTGATTGGTTAAGATTCATCATTCACTCAGGTGTTTCATTGGATGATATCAACTTTTAAACACTAAACCCAGCTTACCTACTTGGATCTGAAGAAGGCTTGAAAAAGTTGAAAGCTTGTCCATTGTTTACATCAGAAGGGTTCTTCACTTTTATGTTCGTTTTTCTATTTTTATGACATCCACATGTTTTAAAGCTGCGGAATTACAACACCACTTGACTTTTACAACAACAAAGCTCTATATTTCATATATTGTGGACTCAACATGGTAAAAGCCTGTTATTGAAGCTGTTGTTTTGAAGCTGTCTTTCTGCCATTTTGATTGTTTATAGCAAGTTTTGAATACTCAGATGAAATACTAATACCTGTGGTGCAACGCTCTTCCAATATTTACATAAGTTTGACAAACTGTCACTTAATAGAATGTAATTTGCTTTACAATAGTTCCTAACTGTTTGGGTTTAGTTGGGTTTTCCAGGTAAATTTTTATTTTGAGGGAGAAAGTTTTGGGGTCTAACATTGCCAGTGAGGACAAGACACTGGGGAAGGGTGCAATGGTCTCCATTGTTGGTGAGTACTAGATCCAATATATGTGACCCTCTGGTTGGAGTGTGTACTATCTGGTCCAGCGTGCTTGTGTTGATCAAGTCTAGGAAACATTGTGCCTACTAGTTTAATGGCAGTGCATATTTCCCATTCTATAGGGGGCAGTTAAAGTCTCCCAAAAATAGGATATTTGGTTGGATGATGAATGCCTCTAGTAGATCTAGGTAAATCTTGTGAGCTATGTGGGTCATAGAGGGTGACCTGTAGCTGGCCAGGGCATGGTAAGGAGTCTTGTCTATGGAGACTTGGATGTGGAAGACACCCGGGGCATCATCCTGCTTAACTAACCTGGAGTTGTGTTTTCTACTAATGTAGATCAAGACACCCCCACCTTTAGCCCCGTATGTGCTGCTGTTGGTCTAAATGTGTGGAAGACACAGTAGCCTTGCACTGCTGGAGTTCTTTCTGTGGTTTTAAAACCAAGTCTCGGTAACATCACAGATGTATACATTCTCCAGAGTTAGGAGAGCTTGTACTGTGTGTAGTTTCTTGTTTAGGCTCCTAGCATTCAGCAGTAACACCTTAAGGCTACATTGAGTTTTTTGTTCACCATGTCCTCTGATGGTAATAGATATTGGATTTCCCTGGACTGACACCAGAAATTAAGTCATTATTAATATCAGTCATTCTCTATTCATACTGTTGCATCATCCTTAGTGAAGGTAGAATGTTGCTTAGTACAAGGCAAGTACCTGCCTGTGACACAAATTCAGAGATTCATAGTATCTCTTTCCATATAGTCCAGTGAGGCATGTCTCAGGTCATTTGCACAAACATGCCCCCGGATTCATGAAGCTCGGCGCAAGGCCGGTGTAAGGCGTGCGCTGGCAGTGCAGTGTATAATCGGCGTAGCAGTGCCACATGCATAGTAATGAGTGCGCGCCGCAACCACAATCACGTGCAGAGGGCACGTGCGCGAGCCCAAGTAGGATGCGCCCGTAGGCGTGGCCAAGCCGGCAGGCGAGGAGCAACCTAAAGTGCTGACTGTCACAGGTCGCCTGCAATAGTAACCGCACCAGCCAGTGTCCATGGATAATGAAACGTACGCAGAGTATGCAACATAGTACCCGTCTACACAAAACGGAGAACCAAACATTAACCCACGAAGTCCAAATTGTACCCGTCCAAGGAACAAAGGATACGCTTAATACTGTGTCCGTCACGCAATGCACTGTCAGTGGGCATACACAGTGAAGGTGTACCGCAGCATGTCAGCGCACCGCACCTACACACAAGTAGCCCCATGGGCATGGTCACCAGCAGTAGTGAGAGTACACAGCCGGGCAGCCGTGTCTATATAACAACCAGAAGGAAACCAGATACCCTAAACACAGACAAACATGTGCATAGCAACATGTACTACACCCAGCAACGCGTCTGCCGTGATACACATAGGACGGCGTATGCCAAAGCGTAATATCCAGAAGCAGAACCCATGCATGCAAATGTAAAACACAACAGCCCCGTCATAGCACGTAACCCGCACCCATGTATGACCGTCCACCCAACCCAGCTAGCAGCCTTGCACAGCTGCACACCTACACACAGTGGGTATACCTCAAATGTAGTATGAAGTATTGTCCTAGGCAGTGCCACGCATGCAAATATGTACCCCACATGTCAACATCCCACCTCAGGTACTGATATCCAAATGGCTGCATGTGAATGTGTCGGCAGAATGCGCATATCCCGCATGTTGTATGGACCTGTCGAAACCCCATAGGCATTCACATGCCACGGTGTCCATAACTGTACACATCTGGACAAAGCAGTATGTGCAGCCACTGTACCGATGATTAGCTATGCAGACATGTCAAACACAACACATAGGGCGGAACATCCGCCCACCAAGCAGGACCCCAACAGGGTGCCACATGCACAGAAGGTGAAGGTGGGACATCACACGAGATAATAGTGGTGCCGGATGGCCAAACACCCACGGCCAATGCAAAGGATTGAATAACACGATATGCCTGGATGAATGGGTATGTCATATCATGGGAATAGGCTAAGCTATCCAACATAATAGCCATGCGCATTCAGATACAAACTGCCAGTAGCACGCAGTAGTAATGCAGGAAGGCATACATGACTGTGGGAATATCACAGGACATATGGCAAGTGCCAAGTGTCGACGATGACACAAATGTCCAGGATGGGGCCCCTGCAAAGAGGAACATGTGCCAACCCCACCCCCACTGACGATCGGCAGTGGAAACACAACCCAAACACACACCAACACCACCGTCCATCCCACGATAGTAACGGAGGCCGGTCAAAGACCACCATGATGCGTGCACAAACAGGGACACGTGTAACCGTTGCCTGACAACCCCCACAGGCCAACGAATAATAGTATGCACATATGCATGTAATGCTGCGAAGGATGTGTGGTAGTCCTCAGTATCACAGAGGTAGGTACACAGATACACTGTAATCAACCGTGACATATGTGCACTGTACACAGCATACCTGCAGGTAATACATAGTTCAATCATGTGCCACAGAAATATCCACGTACGAATGAGGACAGGGGATAGACAAGTGTGAATGGGACAAACTATGAACATAGATTCATAGGTACATAGGTTCATAGTAGGCTATCTGCCCAAGGGCATCTATAAGCCTAGCCCATAGTTATGTTGCCTTCGCCACCCCTTCAGTTTGAAGGAAACTATGCCTATTATATTGCTGTACCTCTGTCAAGCAGTGACACTGAAGTAATCCCTGGGGTATATCTGCAATCTCCCATCCATTGGTCAAGATTCCTCTTGAACAAGGCCAGCGAGGTGCTCTGCCTCACATGTACTGGGATGTTGTTCCACAGCATAGTGAGTCTCTGGGTGATGAATCTGTCCCTCCAGCATGTTCTATTAATGACCGTGTCAAGGTTTAAGTCTCCTGCCCTTGTGGTTCTGAGGGATCTAGATTCTTTAGGTGAAGCATAGTCATCAAATCTGGGTTCGACATGGCCTTGTATGTCAGGCACAGGTCACCTCTGAGCAAGTGGTATGCGACTGAATAGAGCTGGAGTCCTTTCAGTCGGGCAGCATAACACATATTCCTGAGACCCTGCATCCATTTGGCGATGAACTGTTGGGGCCTTTCCAGCTGCTGCAGGTGTCGGGTCAGATACATTCCGAATGGGGCATTGTACTCAATCATAGGTCTAATGAGTGATGAGTACAGAGGGACGATGACCTCCCCTGATCTAGATGTGAATCCCTTCATGATCAGGTGGGCAATGTAGAAGGTCTACCTAACTACTTTAGCAACGTGTGTGTCGAAAGAACGGTTACTGACAACCTGGGTCCCCAAATCCCTGATAACTTCCTCTGTGCTCAGTGGATTGCCACCTATATGGTAGCTAGGGGTAACCTTGTTTTTCCCGAAGGGTATGACTATGCATTTCATGGCATTTAGCTGTAGGCCATGTCTCTGTCACCAGTTATCCATATCTCTGAGGCCCTTCTGAAGGATATCTGTGTCAGATGTGTTTCCGACTATGGCACCCAGTTCGCAGTCATCTGCAAACATTGTCAGCCATAACCCCCCTGTGTTTGCTTGTACTTTGGAAATGTAGATGCCGAAAAAGAGTGGACCCAGGACTGAGCCCTGTGGGACACCACTTGTGACCGGCTGTGAGTCTGACATGGCACCAGCAACTCTGACCGTGTGGGTTCTGTCACTTAGCCAGTTTGCAACCCATCTTGCAATGTATGGGTTTGCATTCAAGCTGATGAGTTTTTCAATGATACCTGAGGGGGGTATTGTGTCGTACGCCTTTGCCAGGTCGAGGTAGGCTGTATGGACTGCCTTACCCTCATCAATGGCCTTGGTGACTGTTCCTAAAAAGTCAACCAAGTTTAAAAGGCATGATCTGCCTTTGACCAAGCCAAACTGGGTTGGATCCAAAGTATGCAAGTCCCCTATGTCTTTATCTATGAGTTCCATTATGATCCTTCTCCATGGCTTTGCAGATAAGGCTTGTCAAGCTAATGGGACGGTAATTACCAGGGTCAGTGGAGGCACTGCCCTTGTGAAGTGGGACTACAGTCGCCTTGCGCCACTACTTGGGTATGGATCCTGAGGTGAGGCTAAGATTAAACAGCTGTCCTAACTGTGGGTTTAATTCCTCATTGAGTTCGTGGAGTACACAGCTGGGGACACCATCTGGTCCCATGGATGCTGTGTTTACTGCCTTGGAGAGAGCATTTCCCACCTGGGCGTTACAGATGTTCTGGGGGCTACAGTCCTCTGGTTTAGCTATCTCCATGTGGGGAGGGGGGGAGAAGTTTGCACTGAACCTGTCAGCCAGTATGTTGGCAATGTGTGCAGGTTCAGTAATCTTCACATCATTTTGAACTCAGTCTGAGCATATCTGGGAGTGTCCTCCCAGGTGTCTAATATAGCTAAAAAGGCCTTATGATTGTCTTTCAAGTCCTTGGTGATTTATCTCTCGAATTTGCCTTGGATGATTTCATGAGAGCTCGTAGTTCTTCACATATAATGAGCAAGGGTGTCTTACCTTACAAGGATTCTGCTCTATCTTGTAGTAGCTTCCTCCTTTTGTTGTAGAGCTTGTCTATGGCTGGGGTCCACCAGACCAGATGCTTGGCTTTGGTACAAAGAGTCTCAGTTTTGTATGGGATTGCCTGATCCATGCAGTCCTGTAGGTGCTGGTAGAAGGCATATGTAAGTGATTCAGCGGTTTGAGTAATGTTTACCACTGGCTCAGGGGCCTTAAAGGAGACCACAAGTGTTTACAAGTGTGAAGTCGGCTTTTGAGAAAGGCATATGTATGGTAACCGGCACCACCCACAGCAGTGTATGCCAATAGCAGAAGCTATTGTAGGTTGTCCAAACACACGTGTCCGTACACACGGAACATCATAGCAATAAACCATGCCCGGATGCTGGTAATGCTAGATATACCCACGGCAGACGTGGTGCGTTCCCGAGGCCGATGCCCGAGGGACCACACTGTGTGGTCCACACAAAGGCAACCGTGGGTAAATACAGCAGTACCCACACCCAGACGCGGGTCATTGCTAGTATGCCATATCATCTAGGGAAAGAAACCATATATTCCCAGACATAATAGCACAGCATAATGCCTGTCCGCCACCCAACCGCAGACATACAGCACCCGCGGTGGTGCAGATGTACTGCGCGAGATTTCCGTTACCAATGTCGATACTGTCTCGCTATGTGAAACAAAGTCAACATAGCAATTCAATACTAAACAGCGATGGAGAGCCCGATGTCCCCATTGCTGAGCTGTTCAACCTGTTCTGCCATGTTAAATGTGTGTAGCAGAGCGGGACTGCCCCAAACTAAGCAACGGACATGTCCGTGGCTCAGTGAAAGCTGTCACGCAATGTTAAACCCATGTAATATAGCGAGACAGGTTATAAATACCGAGGTATAGTAATGGAAATAGGTCCGGTCGACCAGACGGTGTGCAATTACTATAACAAGATCTACAACGGCACGCCGCCAATCAGCGCACACGGTTAGGAATAATGGGGATATGGTATCATAGACACGGACAAACCATGCCCATGTGACTCGCCTGACATTCGACACGGTCAGGGCAGTTCCGCATACTAGGCGGACAAGACCAAACCCAAAGCACCACAGGAACACCCTGACAATCAAGGCCTGTATGCGAGGGGATATAAGCCCCTGTGATCTGAATATCCCTGCAGTCACGACATATGCATCCTGGGCCATGAGCGGAGGGAATAAGGAATGTTTAATGATGTAGTACCGCACCTTTCCCAGCAGGAGAATGGATGCCTGTGATGTACGTGAGTGCGGGGTGGGTGGGGTGGGGATATGTAAATTCAGCTAAGTATCATGGGTATGCATATAAATGAGACAGAACAGCTAACGTGTAGTGGTCACAGTAACCGGCAAATGTGAATGCAGTCCCGTTTGAATTACGACTATAGAACATATAAATGTGAACGGTAATGCGTCCATGCTGCAAAGACTGTTACATGTGTAAAGGTGAAAGTGTGTTCCGCACAGGTCCGTCAACCGGATCAGAGATATGTTACCGGAACAGTCTCAACTAATACAGACCACGTAACCACACAGACCCAGTAAACATATGTAAACAGAATACGGATATGCATGTACGCGCGCGTAACCCACAATTAGGAAATGCAAGCGCTGCGCGTGTGATCCGCTCACAGCAGGGAAAGTTAATGCTGTGTCCTCCACGTCAATTATACATGTCTCAAAACTGTCAGCCTCTGAAAGTATGGAATCGGACAATGCCATGTAAAGTACCGTTAGAAATAGTGAGAAACACATGCTATGTGATAAGGCAAACATAGAATGTGGATAGAATAACATGTGTGTTAGTAGTATGGATTGACGATGGTTATGCATCTGTAACCCGACCCACTTGTCAGAAGGTGCCACCGCATTTAATTGTGTTCAGTTGGCTCACACTTGTTAACCGGGCTAGGCTAGCTGGATATATGTCCAGTGTCAGCAGAGGCCCGTGGAGAAATGCTCCACACACAATAATAGCACAACATACCAAAGTACTCATATATGTAACCAAAAAAGAACAACAATAGAAAGTGTCCTGAAAGGACTGGTTACACACAGATCCCAGACGACAGAGAAATATATGGCCAGTGGAAGCACGTCACAATTATGGGATCAGGTCCCTATAGAAGCAAGAAGGTCGCACATGACACGCCAGCGAATTGCCAGATAGACACAGGTCAATGTAACACACAGCAAGATTACACCATGCCAGAACCTGAACAGTGGAAAGGTATGGTATGGTAATAGATGTGTGTACACAGGTAATCCACAGAGAGTAACAAAGCAAGGTATGAAACGAGGGGTTCACATGTATATATCTACACACAGCAGTCCGACGGCCCGTATATATGATGCATGGACATAGATATGTCACTTGAAAACAAGATGTAAACAACTACAGTTTATTCCATATCATATTGATATAGTTATATACAGTCATATTTATATTTAACATTGTGACTCTTATTTACATTCATATTTATACAAAATATGCATTTTAATTGTACTTATTTATTCCAAGATTTGGAATCTTAATGCAACAATTATACACATTAATATACAATATCATTATCAACACACTACATTCTAAGGTTTACTCACAACAATTATCAACTATGTTTCAATATACTGATTGTATTGACCAATATTGTATTTATATTAACACATTGTTGTTGTATTAATGTTTCCATTAAGCAATGTATGCAACACTGATTTTTATATGTCACTTTATCTTTAAGACTTGGAGCACTGTCCACTTAACTATGAGCAAGTTTATTGATTAATTGTCTTTAAACTGACTCTGAAGGAAGTATATAAGGGACGACTATCTAATGTATTTCATACCTGACGATGCCCCATGTTAGTGGGTGAAAGCGCCAGTAACTTTGGACTGTGGAGTGTATCGCTTTTGACATCGCCTGTTTTGGTCTGGTTTATGTTCATTAATGTCTTTTATGAAGATGACCAGGACTCAAGGTTTGCTGTATTTCCGCTTACTGGCACATGGATATAGATAGGCCAAGTAATACATAATATGGGTAGTCAAACAGACATCCGCGATTGGGGAACATACAGCATCAGTCAAAACCACTGGCCAGATGGTGACAGTCCAACAAGTTCTACACTTTACATATGCACACTGGTGTCCATTGTAGGACTCCAAAATTGATCCGCTCGCAATATCAACCAGCCGCGATCGCCCAGAAGAAATGACAGCCATGACTACGCACAGCTAGACATATGCACCACCAGCGTGTTTAAGGTTGATGACAAGTGTCCATGAAATGCAGGACATATGAACAGAAATCCCCAGATTGTCGAGTCCATAGAAGTGCGCCCACATCCCAGTCCCGCATTACATGAAGGATGTGTAATGTGTACCGCCGAGGGTTGCAGCCATGGGATCCTGGTTATGCAGAAATGGGGCTCGGTATTGTTTGGCAGATAATCCGCTGGCCCGCCCGGGAGGGATGTGGGTATAGCACATGCCTTACTCCCACCAATGATGCAAAGCATCCACCGATAATGCTGAAAGCAGGTGTGAAATGTGTACAGCCCCATATCAGTGTCCAGTAGGCACCCCATGGATGGACAAGCACACCAAGATGGCACCCATAACTGGAAACCTGGTGGAATTACACAGCTGCAGTAAGGCATAGCACAGGAAATACAGATAGGGACTACAATAGACATTCCCCATACAAAGTCAGACCGTTGCGGCGAATACCAAGGCGCACAGCTCTCAATCTGCCATCACCAAATGGGGATCACTTGCTTCCATAATGTGGAACAAATGGGCGACCTGTAGAACACATACTAATGGCTCACTAACAACTTCAACTAGAAGGTCATAGGATGGTTAAACTATGCTCCCACTTATAAAGAAGATCCTTTAATGAATTAATATGATTAATGTCAATTGACCATGGAATACACCTAATCAACATAAAATAACCGCTGGCACCTTATGGCACACAATCCAGAAAACACAGGTAGATGAAACGGTCAACGAGAAATTGTCCAGGACAGTGCCCAAATGGTATAAAAGGTTCCTTTATATACAAGTAAGCGCCACCCATAGGCTCTGTCAGACTTACACATAACATAAAAGCATCCAGGCTTTAAATATCCCTCCTTACACTTTCATTGGTCAATTTCATCAAACAATGAACAATTAACCCCAGCATATAAAGCGAGATGCAATGTTAAATACACACACATATATTAACATCTTTAAAAACATCCTATTAAAACATGTATTATATTATATTGTACTATTCCTAATTCTCATCAATTATAAATCTAACAATATATATAGAAAATATGTAGATTATATCAATGTAAAACAGTGGTAAACAGCTGAAAGAGTGGACTAATAGGTGTTAAAATGTATAGCTGTACCTAAACTACATTCCTGTTATTTGGGTTTAAGCCACCTGCTTCTCAAAAGAGGCTTAATCTGTGCTTCATCATTCAGCCCTGGTGTGTGGTCGCCTCCACCTAATAATCCATCTCAATCCGCATTCTAAAGTATAGTTGATAAGGTCCCTCTGGGATTAAAATCTAGCCTTTGTAAAACACTGAATGTAAAAGTATGCCTTGGGATGTGCTCATAGTCGGGTCAGAGGCATAGGCCAACCGCGGCTGCCTAGGGCCGCACTAGCAGGCCCACCTTCTAGTAGTTATGTCATGTAGGTACACCAGGATGGGGGCACCATGTGTTGTGGTGGTGGGTGCCATGGAGCCCCATCGCCTAGGGCAGCGATTGATCTAAGGCCGCTGCCGAGGAGGGGTAGTACGTCTGCAGGTATGTGCTGAAGCGCACATGAAACAGCGGTCTACAAGGATTACCCATAGTGGTGACACCTGCACAGACGGGCTATAGCGGACATACACACGACCATGCACACAGGTCAGATAGACATACACACACCATAAACAGGCAATTATACACAAGGTTTATGGCGTGTACCGGGTACAGTGTCAGTACTGCAAGGATAGCTGTCTGCCATGACATCCAGCAGATGTCTCTAGGGCGTGCCGGAATACGGACGCTGCATGGACAATGAGTGGATATGCATCGCACCACAGTTCTATGTGTCAGCCGTAAATATGCATACATGGGACAGACACCTGTCCATGCAAGAGCAGCGCTATGGGCATAACATAAGTATGTATATATACATAGAGAGAGATACAGACGGACACATGTGGCAAGGCCGGGAGTTTAACGTACACAGCACCACCCCACCACACCACAGCAGGGCGACGTGGAGAACACGCCACGGAGGTCGCCAACCACAGCAGGCACACAGGCAGTCCACGAAGCTGCGCCTCACCATCCACAAACACAGAGATGTTGGCAGGATATAAGTGTTCTGCTGAACCTCTAAAGCCATAACCTATGAACCCATGCGGCTGGGAGCATAGACACACACACAGCTGGCAGGCATGGGGATTGACCTACCCCCACCTACCCAACCACACAACAGTATGACACAGGTATGGAACGCCACGTGGGACCACTGAACACAGCACAGTCAGAGGCACAAGTCTAGGTGGGTGACAACATCAGTAAAGGAATAGACGCCGATAGCCAAGGTATGTGTCATGGGGCCTAAAAGAACTACTCTACAGGGCAGCTGTAAACACACACACACACACACACACACACGGGAAGGCCCGGAGTTGAACTTACGCCACCTACATGAACACACTACAGCATGATTCATTTACAGAACGCTGCCACCGAGATTACTGAGCACAGCGCTGTCTGAGGCATACTTCTAGGTGGGTGACATCATCCGTAAAGGAATAGATGCCAATAGCCAAGGTATGTGCGGTTACCACTAAAGGGAACTACTCTCACCAAGGGCAGCTGGAAACACACACACACACACACACACACACAGGAAGGGCCGGGAGTTGAACCCACGCTACCTACATGAACACACTACAGCATGATGCATTTACAGAATGCGCCACGAGATTACTGAGCACAAGGCTGACAGAGGTATACTTCTAGGAGGGAGACATCATCCGTAAATGAATAGATGCCAATAGCTAAGGTATGTGCTGAGCGACTAAAGGAACTACTCTCACCAAGGGCAGCTGGAAACACACACACACACACACACACACACATCGGGAAGGGCCGAGTTGAACCCACGCTACATTCATGAACACACTACAGCATGATGCATTTACAGAATGCGCTACCGAGATTACTGAGCACAGTGCTGTCAGAGGCATACTTAGGCGGGTGACATCATCCGTGAAGGAATAGATGCCAATAGCCAAGGTATGTGTTGCAGAGAGACTAAAGGAACTACTCTCACCAAGGGCAGCTGGAAACCCACACACACACACACACACACACACACACACGGGAAGGGCCGAGTTGAACCTACTACCTACACGAACACACTACAGCATGATGCATTTACAGAATGCGCTATCGAGATTACTGAGCACAGTGCTGTCAGAGGCATACTTCTAGGCGGGTGACATCATCCGCAGAAGGAATAGATGCCAATAGCCAAGGTATGTGCTATAAGAGACTAAAGGAACTACTCTCACCAAGGGCAGCTGGAAACACACACACACACACACACACTCACACGGAAGGGCCGGAGTTGAACCTATGCCTACCTACATGAACACACTACAGCATGATGCATTTACAGAACGCGCCATCGAGATTACTGAGCACAGCGCTGTCAGAGGCATACATCTAGGTGGGTGACATCATCCGTAAAGGAATAGATGCTAATAGCCAAGGTATGTAAGGCGGTTTACTAAAGGAACTACGTCACCAAGGGCAGCTGGAAACACACACACACACACGCACACACACACAATAATAATAACGGGAAGGGCCGGAGTTGAACCTACACCTACCTACATGAACACACTACAGCATGATGCATTTATAGAATGCGCTACCAACATTACTGAGCACAGCGCTGTCAGAGGCATACATTCTAGGTGGGTGACATCATCCGTAAAGCGAATAGATGCCAATAGCCAAGGTATGTGTTGGCGACTAAAGGAACCACGCCACCAAGGGCAGCTGGAAACACACACACACACACACGCACACACACGGGGAAGGGCAGGAGTTGAACCTACGCCTAATTACATGAACACACTACAGCATGATGTATTTACAGAACGCTACTAAGATTACTGAGCACAGCTGTCAGAGGCATACTTAGGCGGGTGACATCATCCGTGAAGCGAATAGATGCCAATAACCAAGGTATGTGTTGCAAGCAACTAAAGGAACTACTCTCACCAAGGGTGCAATTATTAATGTCAATAATACCAGTCCTTTTAAAAGCACTGGCATCAATGGTCATCCACTAGGAACAATACCTAAGAGAGGAGCACAACATGTTACCATCACAGAGCAGCTTCCTTTTTAATGATGAACAAAGTCTCTTGAACAGGGAGATTTGTAAGCAGAGAGAGAAAGTAAAGGAAAGTAACACAATAAATTCTTTAGTGGTTAATATTTCGAACATTCAGCTCACTCACTCTCAGATGGATCTGTTAGAGAAAGGTCTCAGCTTTATTCCTGCAACCAAATCTACACATGATGAATTTGCACTGGACCTTAGAATGTTTGGAAGGAATCTTACTTTGCAATATATTTTTGGGGATGGAAATGATAAATGTCCCATTAAAAGTAATATTATGCTCAAGAAACCAGAGCACATTTGTTTCCCCTCAACCACCCAGCCTTGGATTCTTTCATTCATGCCTGTGAAGAGGAGTTAATGAGAACAAGAATGTCTCAAAAGGAAACAGTTTTCAATCTAACCAAAGAAGAAAATCAGGCACTTAAAAGAGCTTAAAGAGAGGAATGATATTGTGGTTAAACCTGCTGACAAAGGAGGAGCCATAGTGGTAATGGATGCAATGATGTATGTCCAATGGATGAAAAGAATTACTAAGTGATCAAAAGACCTATTCCTTGATTAGTAGAATGAACTTAATATTATGAAATGGAAGATCCAGCAGGTTCTTTATGACATGCTATTGCAAAGAGATTAATGAGTATTTGCATGATCTCTTCATCACTGAGCACCCATTACCAACTATCAGTGGATTAACAAACATTCATAAAGATCTTAAGCATACCTTTAAGACCAATTGTGGCTGGTAGAGGGATGGTTAATGGAATCTATTTCTATGTTTATTGAACAAGAACTAAAAAGATGCTACCTAGGGCCTCCACTGTGATTAAAGATACAGCTGAGTTTCTACAACATCTGTATATAGCTCTAGAACATCATGATGATCTTGAGAGTCTGCTACTGGTAACCCTAGACGTGAATAATTTATTCACTTCCATACCAAATAATTATGGCATTGAAGCAGTAAGAGAATTTCTAACTGAAGAGAAGGTAGAATCACGTTTGATATGTGATCTTTTGGAAATCGTGTTGGAGTACAATGTGTTTACCTATGACAACAGCTACTATTGGCAGAGATAGGGGGTTGCCATGGGCACGCCCTGTGCCAATAGTTATGCAAACTTGGTTTTAGCCAGCTGGGAGAGAGCTTGGTCCAAGGATGCTAATAACATTTAGAATGACCAGATAATTCTGTACAATCGGTTTGTGGATGACACCTTCATTGTATGGAAGGGCAAAGAAAAAGATTTAAGAAGCCTTGTTAACTTCCTGTCACAGACCACTACTTTCCTGAAATTTGATGTAAAAACATCTAGAGAGATGATTGACTTTCTGGATGTGAGATTATCTCTTGATCCGGGGAAGGGAATAGACACTTGCCTCTATAGGAAAGATATGTGGCGAAACCACATGCTCCATTTTTCCAGTATGCATTCTAGGCATATTTTCTCTAACATTGTTGAAAATCAAATTGCAAGAATTTCAAGGCTATGTACAGAAGAGGCAACCTTTCTCCAGGAAGAAGAGAGGCTTATTAATAATTTCAGCCAACGAGGATATGGAAAGAGAAGTTTGGAACTAAACAAGACCAGAATTAATGACATACCTAAAGGAAAAGGCAAACCTTTTATTCCTCTAAGGTAAGAGAAGGTGAAAGTACACCATCCATAGCTATACCTAAAGAACATCTAACTTAAGGGTCAATCTGACTTGTTACACTATGGACCATGATAACATATGCCAGGTGATCAAAAGTTCTGGCTGATTCTAACTTCGGATAAAAGTTAAAAGAGATTGTTGGAGATAACCCAAGTTTCCTTTTCAAAAATAAAAAGAATCTCAAAAGGATTTTATGCTCAAATGATGGGATATGTAACAACTACGTACATAATAATTTGTCAGGAACAAAGAAATGTGGCTTCTGCAAGGTCTGCAATATAATCAATTGTAGCAACACATTTAAGCATCCAGTTACTAAACAGACATTTGTTTTTCATGGATTAGCTAATTGCCTAACCAGCAATATTATTTACATAGCTACCTGCACTTCCTGCACAGCATTTTATCATATGAAGCTAAAGGAAAGAATTATCAAACATCAATCTGATATACGTAACAGAAAGGAAACAAACTCTCTTTTTCTTCATTTACGTGAGCATGAGGGACATAGCGTTGTTTTCATGGTTATTTCAAAGATACATTTTACTTCCAGAGAAGGAGACCTGACCAATCTGACTGAAAGAGAGGAAGCCAAATGGATAATGCAGCTGAGGGCAGATAACCCCCCTGGCCTTAATGGCTGTGTTCCCTTAAAACCTTTTCTTAAAAATAGATGAGCAATGAGCTATGCTCACTTATGATTTGTTTTTATTGACAGAAAACTTAGGTATACTGACTTAGGCTCTGATGTCCCAAAGAAACTGTTGAAATGAAATAAAAAGAAGCGCCCTAAATGACCGTCTTTATTTATTTATTTATTTATTTTTATTTTTTTTTACCTTTTTCTCTCAAAATCTTAGCTTTTATGCAGAGTTTGTTCTTTTAACCAGAACCTACTGAAAATATTTTACTAATATTCCTTCTGAAAATATGTCTGAGTCGGTCTTAGAAATGTCAAACTGTCATGTTGTTTTAAACAAAGAGTTTTAAATAAAGAGTTTTAACTTCAAGCTATGGAGGTCTATACCAATGGACTAATTTGATTGGTTAAGATTCATCATTCACTCAGGTGTTTCATTGGATGATATCAACTTTTAAACACTAAACCCAGCTTACCTACTTGGATCTGAAGAAGGCTTGAAAAAGTTGAAAGCGCTTGTCCATTGTTTACATCAGAAGGGTTCTTCACTTTTATGTTCGTTTTTTCTATTTTTATGACATCCACATGTTTTAAAGCTGCGGAATTACAACACCACTTGACTTTTACAACAACAAAGCTCTATATTTCATATATTGTGGACTCAACATGGTAAAAGCCTGTTATTGAAGCTGTTGTTTTGAAGCTGTCTTTCTGCCATTTTGATTGTTTATAGCAAGTTTTGAATACTCAGATGAAATACTAATACCTGTGGTGCAACGCTCTTCCAATATTTACATAAGTTTGACAAACTGTCACTTAATAGAATGTAATTTGCTTTACAATAGTTCCTAACTGTTTGGGTTTAGTTGGGTTTTCCAGGTAAATTTTATTTTGAGGGAGAAAGTTTTGGGGTCTAACATTGCCAGTGAGGACAAGACACTGGGGAAGGGTGCAATGGTCTCCATTGTTGGTGAGTACTAGATCCAATATATGTGACCCTCTGGTTGGAGTGTGTACTATCTGGTCCAGCGTGCTTGTGTTGATCAAGTCTAGGAAACATTGTGCCTACTAGTTTAATGGCAGTGCATATTTCCCATTCTATAGGGGCAGTTAAAGTCTCCCAAAAATAGGATATTTGGTTGGATGATGAATGCCTCTAGTAGATCTAGGTAAATCTTGTGAGCTATGTGGGTCATAGAGGGTGACCTGTAGCTGGCCAGGGCATGGTAAGGAGTCTTGTCTATGGAGACTTGGATGTGGAAGACACCCGGGGCATCATCCTGCTTAACTAACCTGGAGTTGTGTTTTCTACTAATGTAGATCAAGACACCCCACCTTTAGCCCGTATGTGCTGCTGTTGGTCTAAATGTGTGGAAGACACAGTAGCCTTGCACTGCTGGAGTTCTTTCTGTGGTTTTAAAACCAAGTCTCGGTAACATCACAGATGTATACATTCTCCAGAGTTAGGAGAGCTTGTACTGTGTGTAGTTTCTTGTTTAGGCTCCTAGCATTCAGCAGTAACACCTTAAGGCTACATTGAGTTTTTTGTTCACCATGTCCTCTGATGGTAATAGATATTGGATTTCCCTGGACTGACACCAGAAATTAAGTCATTATTAATATCAGTCATTCTCTATTCATACTGTTGCATCATCCTTAGTGAAGGTAGAATGTTGCTTAGTACAAGGCAAGTACCTGCCTGTGACACAAATTCAGAGATTCATAGTATCTCTTTCCATATAGTCCAGTGAGGCATGTCTCAGGTCATTTGCACAAACATGCCCCCGGATTCATGAAGCTCGGCGCAAGGCCGGTGTAAGGCGTGCGCTGGCAGTGCAGTGTATAATCGGCGTAGCAGTGCCACATGCATAGTAATGAGTGCGCGCCGCAACCACAATCACGTGCAGAGGGCACGTGCGCGAGCCCAAGTAGGATGCGCCCGTAGGCGTGGCCAAGCCGGCAGGCGAGGAGCAACCTAAAGTGCTGACTGTCACAGGCCGCCTGCAATAGTAACCGCACCAGCCAGTGTCCGTGGATAATGAAACGTACGCAGAGTATGCAACATAGTACCCGTCTACACAAAACGGAGAACCAAACATTAACCCACGAAGTCCAAATTGTACCCGTCCAAGGAACAAAGGATACGCTTAATACTGTGTCCGTCACGCAATGCACTGTCAGTGGGCATACACAGTGAAGGTGTACTGCAGCATGTCAGCGCACCTACACACAAGTAGCCCCATGGGCATGGTCACCAGCAGTAGTGAGAGTACACAGCCGGGCAGCCGTGTCTATATAACAACCAGAAGGAAACCAGATACCCTAAACACAGACAAACATGTGCATAGCAACATGTACTACACCCAGCAACGTGCCCGTCGCATACACATAGGACGGCGTATGCCAAAGCGTAATATCCAGAAGCAGAACCCATGCATGCAAATGTAAAACACAACAGCCCCGTCATAGCACGTAACCCGCACCCATATACGACCGTCCACCCAACCCAGCTAGCAGCCTCATGCAGCTGCACACCTACACACAGTGGGTATACCTCAAATGTAGTATGAAGTATTGTCCTAGGCAGTGCCACGCATGCAAATATGTACCCCACATGTCAACATCCCACCTCAGGTACTGATATCCAAATGGCTGCATGTGAATTTGTCGGCAGAATGCGTACATCCCGCATGTGGTATGGACCTGTCGAAACCCCATAGGCGTTCACATGCCACGGTGTCCATAACTGTACACATCTGGACAAAGCAGTATGTGCAGCCACTGTACCGATGATTAGCTATGCAGACATGTCAAACACAACACATAGGGCGGAACATCCGCCCACCAAGCAGGACACCCCAACAGGGTGCCACATGCACAGAAGGTGAAGGTGGGACATCACACGTAGATAATAGTGGTGCCGGATGGCCAAACACCCACGGCCAATGCAAAGGATTGAATAACACGTATATGCCTGGATGAATGGGTATGTCATATCATGGGAATAGGCTAAGCTATCCAACATAATAGCCATGCGTACCAGATACAAACTGCCAGTAGCACGCAGTAGTAATGCAGGAAGGCATACATGACTGTGGGAATATCACAGGACATATGGCAAGTGCCAAGTGTCGACGCATGACACAAATGTCCAGGATGGGGCCCCTGCAAAGAGGAACATGTGCCAACCCCACCCCCCACTGACGTATCGGCAGTGGAAACACAACCCAAACACACACCAACACCACCGTCCATCCCACGATAGCAACGGAGGCCGGTCAAAGACCACCATGATGCGTGCACAAACAGGGACACGTGTAACCGTTGCCCTGACAACCCCCCACAGGCCAACGAATAATAGTATGGACATATGCATGTAATGCTGCGAAGGACGTGTGGTAGTCCTCAGTATCACAGAGGTAGGTACACAGATACACTGTAATCAACCGTGACATATGTGCACTGTACACAGCATACCTGCAGGTAATACATAGTTCAATCATGTGCCACAGAAATATCCACGTACGAATGAGGACAGGGGATAGACAAGTGTGAATGGGACAAACTATGAACATAGGTTCATAGGTACATAGGTTCATAGTAGGCTATCTGCCCAAGGGCATCTATAAACCTAGCCCATAGTTATGTTGCCTTCGCCACCCCTTCAGTTTGAAGGAAACTATGCCTATTATATTGCTGTACCTCTGTCAAGCAGTGACACTGAAGTAATCCCTGGGGTATATCTGCAATCTCCCATCCATTGGTCAAGATTCCTCTTGAACAAGGCCAGCGAGGTGCTCTGCCTCACATGTACTGGGATGTTGTTCCACAGCATAGTGAGTCTCTGGGTGATGAATCTGTCCCTCCAGCATGTTCTATTAATGACCGTGTCAAGGTTTAAGTCTCCTGCCCTTGTGGTTCTGAGGGATCTAGATTCTTTAGGTGAAGCATAGTCATCAAATCTGGGTTCGACATGGCCTTGTATGTCAGGCACAGGTCACCTCTGAGCAAGTGGTATGCGACTGAATAGAGCTGGAGTCCTTTCAGTCGGGCAGCATAACACATATTCCTGAGACCCTGCATCCATTTGGCGATGAACTGTTGGGGCCTTTCCAGCTGCTGCAGGTGTCGGGTCAGATACATTCCGAATGGGGCATTGTACTCAATCATAGGTCTAATGAGTGATGAGTACAGGGGACGATGACCTCACCTGATCTAGATGTGAATCCCTTCATGATCAGGTGGGCAATGTAGAAGGTCTACCTAACTACTTTAGCAACGTGTGTGTCGAACGAACGGTTACTGACAACCTGGGTCCCCAAATCCCTGATAACTTCCTCTGTGCTCAGTGGATTGCCACCTATATGGTAGCTAGGGTAACCTTGTTTTTCCCGAAGGGTATGACTATGCATTTCATGGCATTTAGCTGTAGGCCATGTCTCTGTCACCAGTTATCCATATCTCTGAGGCCCTTCTGAAGGATATCTGTGTCAGATGTGTTTCCGACTATGGCACCCAGTTCGCAGTCATCTGCAAACATTGTCAGCCATAACCCCCCTGTGTTTGCTTGTACTTTGGAAATGTAGATGCCGAAAAAGAGTGGACCCAGGACTGAGCCCTGTGGGACACCACTTGTGACCGGCTGTGAGTCTGACATGGCACCAGCAACTCTGACCGTGTGGGTTCTGTCACTTAGTCAGTTTGCAACCCATCTTGCAATGTATGGGTTTGCATTCAAGCTGATGAGTTTTTCAATGATACCTGAGGGGGGTATTGTGTCGTACGCCTTTGCCAGGTCGAGGTAGGCTGTATGGACTGCCTTACCCTCATCAATGGCCTTGGTGACTGTTCCTAAAAAGTCAACCAAGTTTAAAAGGCATGATCTGCCTTTGACCAAGCCAAACTGGGTTGGATCCAAAGTATGCAAGTCCCCTATGTCTTTATCTATGAGTTCCATTATGATCCTTCTCCATGGCTTTGCAGATAAGGCTTGTCAAGCTAATGGGACGGTAATTACCAGGGTCAGTGGAGGCACTGCCCTTGTGAAGTGGGACTACAGTTGCCTTGGGCCACTACCTGGGTACGTATCCTGAGGTGAGGCTAAGATTAAACAGCTGTCCTAACTGTGGGTTTAATTCCTCATTGAGTTCGTGGAGTACACAGCTGGGGACACCATCTGGTCCCATGGATGCTGTGTTTACTGCCTTGGAGAGAGCATTTCCCACCTGGGCGTTACAGATGTTCTGGGGGCTACAATCCTCTGGTTTAGCTATCTCTCCATGTGGGGGGGAGGGGGGGAGAAGTTTGCACTGAACCTGTCAGCCAGTATGTTGGCAATGTGTGCAGGTTCAGTAATCTTCACATCATTTTGAACTCAGTCTGAGCATATCTGGGAGTGTCCTCCCAGGTGTCTAACATAGCTAAAAAGGCCTTATGATTGTCTTTCAAGTCCTTGGTGATTTATCTCTCGAATTTGCCTTGGATGATTTCATGAGAGCTCGTAGTTCTTCACATATAATGAGCAAGGGTGTCTTACCTTACAAGGATTCTGCTCTATCTTGTAGTAGCTTCCTCCTTTTGTTGTAGAGCTTGTCTATGGCTGGGGTCCACCAGACCAGATGCTTGGCTTTGGTACAAAGAGTCTCAGTTTTGTATGGGATTGCCTGATCCATGCAGTCCTGTAGGTGCTGGTAGAAGGCATATGTAAGTGATTCAGCGGTTTGAGTAATGTTTACCACTGGCTCAGGGGCCTTAAAGGAGACCACACAAGTGTTTACAAGTGTGAAGTCGGCTTTTGAGAAAGGCATATGTATGGTAACCGGCACCACCCACAGCAGTGTATGCCAATAGCAGAAGCTATTGTAGGTTGTCCAAACACACGTGTCCGTACACACGGAACATCATAGCAATAAACCATGCCCGGATGCTGGTAATGCTAGATATACCCACGGCAGACGTGGTGCGTTCCTGAGGCCGATGCCCGAGGGACCACACTGTGTGGTCCACACAAAGGCAACCGTGGGTAAATACAGCAGTACCCACACCCAGACGCGGGTCATTGCTAGTATGCCATATCATCTAGGGAAAGAAACCATATATTCCCAGACATAATAGCACAGCATAATGCCTGTCCGCCACCCAACCGCAGACATACAGCACCCGCGGTGGTGCAGATGTACTGCGCGAGATTTCCGTTACCAATGTCGATACTGTCTCGCTATGTGAAACAAAGTCAACATAGCAATTCAATACTAAACAGCGATGGAGAGCCCGATGTCCCCATTGCTGAGCTGTTCAACCTGTTCTGCCATGTTAAATGTGTGTAGCAGAGCGGGACTGTTTAAACTAAGCAACGGACATGTCCGTGGCTCAGTGAAAGCTGTCACGCAATGTTAAACCCATGTAATATAGCGAGACAGGTTATAAATACCGAGGTATAGTAATGGAAATAGGTCCGGTCGACCAGACGGTGTGCAATTACTATAACAAGATCTACAACGGGCACGCCGGCCAATCAGCGCACACGGTTAGGAATAATGGGGGGGGATATGGTATCATAGACACGGACAAACCATGCCCATGTGACTCGTCTGACATTCATACACGGTCAGGGCAGTTCCGTACACTAGGCGGACAAGACCAAACCCAAAGCACCACAGGAACACCCTGACAATCGAAGGCCTGTATGCGTAGGGGATATAAGCCCCTGTGATCTGAATATCCCTGCAGTCACGACATATGCATCCTGGGCCATGAGCGGGAGGGAATAAGGAATGTTTAACATGTAGTACCGCACCTTTCCCAGCAGGAGAATGGATGCCTGTGATGTACGTGAGTGCGGGGGTGGGGTGGGGTGGGGGGATATGTAAATTTAGCTAAGTATCATGGGTATGCATATAAATGAGACAGAACAGCTAACGTGTAGTGGTCACAGTAACCGGCAAATGTGAATGCAGTCCCGTTTGAATTACGACTATAGAACATATAAATGTGAACGTGTACGTAATGCGTCCATGCTGCAAAGACTGTTACATGTGTAAAGGTGAAAGTGTGTTCCGCACAGGTCCGTCAACCGGATCAGAGATATGTTACCGGAACAGTCTCAACTAATACAGACCACGTAACCACACAGACCCAGTAAACATATGTAAACAGAATACGGATATGCATGTACGCCTGCGCGTAACCCACAATTAGGAAATGCAAGTGCGCGTGTGCGTGTGTGATCCGCTCACAGCAGGGAAAGTTAATGCTGTGTCCTCCACGTCAATTATACATGTCTCAAAACTGTCAGCCTCTGAAAGTATGGAATCGGACAATGCCATGTAAAGTACCGTTAGAAATAGTGAGAAACACATGCTATGTGATAAGACAAACATAGAATGTGGATAGAATAACATGTGTGTTAGTAGTATGGATTGACGATGGTTATGCATCTGTAACCCGACCCACTTGTCAGAAGGTGCCACCGTACGAATTGTGTTCAGTTGGCTCACACTTGTTAACCGGGCTAGGCTAGCTGGATATATGTCCAGTGTCAGCAGAGGCCCGTGGAGAAATGCTCCACACACAATAATAGCACAACATACCAAAGTACTCATATATGTAACCAAAAAAGAACAACAATAGAAAGTGTCCTGAAAGGACTGGTTACACACAGATCCCAGACGACAGAGAAATATATGGCCAGTGGAAGCACGTCACAATTACGGGATCAGGTCCCTATAGAAGCAAGAAGGTCGCACATGACACGCCAGCGAATTGCCAGATAGACACAGGTCAATGTAACACACAGCAAGATTAAGGGCCAACCAGCCGTACACCATGCCAGAACCTGTACAGTGGAAAGGTATGGTATGGTAATAGATGTGTGTACACAGGTAATCCACAGAGAGTAACAAAGCAAGGTATGAAACGAGGGGTTCACATGTATATATCTACACACAGCAGTCCGACGCCATTATATATGAAGCATGGACATAGATATGTCACTTGAAAACAAGATGTAAACAACTACAGTTTATTCCATATCATATTGATATAGTTATATACAGTCATATTTATATTTAACATTGTGACTCTTATTTACATTCATATTTATACAAAATATGCATTTTAATTGTACTTATTTATTCCAAGATTTGGAATCTTAATGCAACAATTATACACATTAATATACAATATCATTATCAACACACTACATTCTAAGGTTTACTCACAACAATTATCAACTATGTTTCAATATACTGATTGTATTGACCAATATTGTATTTATATTAACACATTGTTGTTGTATTAATGTTTCCATTAAGTAATGTATGCAACACTGATTTTTATATGTCACTTTATCTTTAAGACTTGGAGCACTGTCCACTTAACTATGAGCAAGTTTATTGATTAATTGTCTTTAAACTGACTCTGAAGGAAGTATATAAGGGACGACTATCTAATGTATTTCATACTCTGACGATGCCCCATGTTAGTGGGTGAAAGCGCTCAGTAACTTTGGACTGTGGAGTGTATCGTTTTTGTCATCGTCTGTTTTGGTCTGGTTTATGTTCATTAATGTCTTTTATGAAGATGACCAGGACTCAAGGTTTGCTGTATTTCCGCTTACTGGCACATGGATATAGATAGGCCAAGTAATACATAATATGGGTAGTCAAACAGACATCCGCGATTGGGGAACATACAGCATCAGTCAAAACCACTGGCCAGATGGTGACAGTCCAACAAGTTCTACACTTTACATATGCACACTGGTGTCCATTGTAGGACTCCAAAAATTGATCCGTTCGCGATATCAACCAGCTGCGATCGGCCCAGAAGAAATGACAGCCATGACTACGGCACAGCTAGACATATGCACCACCAGCGTGTTTAAGGTTGATGACAAGTGTCCATGAAATGCAGGACATATGAACAGAAATCCCCAGATTGTCGAGTCCATAGAAGTGCGTCCACATCCCAGTCCCGCACACATGAAGGATGTGTAATGTGTACCGTCGAGGGTTGCAGCCATGGGATCCTGGTTATGCAAAAATGGGGCTCGGTATTGTTTGGCAGATAATCCGTTGGCCCGCCCCGTGGGAGGGATGTGGGTATAGCACATGCCTTACTCCCCACTAATGATGCAAAGCATCCACCGGATAATGCTGAAAGCAGGTGTGAAATGTGTACAGCCCTATATCAGTGTCCAGTAGGCAATTCCCATGGATGGACAAGCGTACGACCAAGATGGCACCCATAACTGGAAACCTGGTGGAATTACACAGCTGCAGTAAGGCATAGCACAGGAAATACAGATAGGGACTACATTAGACATTCCCCATACAAAGTCAGACCGTCGTGCGAATACCGGCGTACACAGCTCTCAATCTGCCATCACCAAAATGGGGATCACTTGCTTCCATAATGTGGAACAAATGGGCGACCTGTGGAACACATACTAATGGCTCACTAACAACTTCAACTAGGAAGGTCATAGGATGGTTAAACTATGGCGTTCCCACTTATAAAGAAGATCCTTTAATGAATTAATATGATTAATGTCAATTGACCATGGAATACACCTAATCAACATAAAATAACCGCTGGCACCTTATGGCACACAATCCAGAAAACACATAGGTAGATGAAACGGTCAACGTAGAAATTGTCCAGGACAGTGCCCAAATGGTATAAAAAGGTTCCTTTATATACAAGTAAGCGCTTTCACCCATAGGCTCTGTCAGACTTACACATAACATAAAAGCATCCAGGCTTTAAATATCCCTCCTTACACTTTCATTGGTCAATTTCTCATCAAACAATGAACAATTAACCCCAGCATATAAAGCGCAGATGCAATGTTAAATACACACACATATATTAACATCTTTAAAAACATCCTATTAAAACATGTATTATATTATATTGTACTATTCCTAATTCTCATCAATTATAAATCTAACAATATATATAGAAAATATGTAGATTATATCAATGTAAAACAGTGGTAAACAGCTGAAAGAGTGGACTAATAGGTGTTAAATGTATAGCTGTACCTAAACTACATTCCTGTTATTTGGGTTTAAGCCACCTGCTTCTCAAAAGAGGCTTAATCTGTGCTTCATCATTCAGCCCTGGTGTGTGGTCAGCTCTCCACCTAATAATCCATCTCAATCCGCATTCTAAAGTATAGTTGATAAGGTCCCCCCCTCTGGGATTAAAATCTAGCCTTTGTAAAACACTGAATGTAAAAGTATGCCTTGGGATGTGCTCATAGCCGGCGTAGGCATAGGCCAACCAGCGGCTGCCTAGGGCGCCGCACTAGCAGGCCCACCTTTCTAGTAGTTATGTCATGTAGGTACACCAGGATGGGGGCACCATGTGTTGTGGTGGTGGGTGCCATGGAGCCCTATCGCCTAGGGCAGCGGTTGATCTAAGGCCGCTCCCGTGCTGCCGTAGGAGGGGTAGTACGGTCTGCAGGTATGTACTGAAGTGCACATGAAACAGCGGTCTACAAGGATTACCCATAGTGGTGACACCTGCACAGACGGCTATAGCGGGACATACACACGACCATGCACACAGGTCAGATAGACATACACACTCCATAAACAGGCAATTATACACAAGGTTTATGGCGTGTACGGGTACAGTGTCAGTACTGCAAGGATAGCTGTCTGCCATGATATCCAGCAGATGTCTCTAGGGCGTGCCGGAATACGGACGTTGCATGGACAATGAGTGGATATGCATCGTACCACAGTTCTATGTGTCAGCCGTGCAAATATGCGATACATGGGACAGACACCTGTCCATGCAAGAGCAGCGCTATGGGCATAACATAAGTATGTATATATACATAGAGAGAGATACAGACGGACACATGTGGCAAGGCCGGGAGTGTAACGTACACAGCACCACCCCACCACACCACAGCAGGGCGCACGTGGAGAACACGCTACGGAGGTCGCCAACCACAGCAGGCACACAGGCAGTCCACGAGCTGCGTCTCACCATCCACAAACACAGAGATGTTGGCAGGATATAAGTGTTCTGCTGAACCTCTAAAGCCATAACCTATGAACCCATGCGGCTGGGAGCATAGACACACACACACAGCTGGCAGGCATGGGGATTGACCTTACCCCCACCTACCCAACCACACAACAGTATGACACAGGTATGGAACGCGCTACGTGGACCACTGAACACAGCACAGTCAGAGGCACAAGTCTAGGTGGGTGACAACATCCGTAAAGGAATAGACGCCGATAGCCAAGGTATGTGTTGCGAAGCGTCTAAAAGAACTACTCTCTACAGGGGCAGCTGTAAACACACACACACACACCCCACACACACACACGGGGAAGGCCTGGGAGTTGAACCTACGCCTACCTACATGAACACACTACAGCATGATTCATTTACAGAACGCGCTACCGAGATTACTGAGCACAGCGCTGTCAGAGGCATACTTCTAGGTGGGTGACATCATCCGTAAAGGAATAGATGCCAATAGCCAAGGTATGTGTTGCGAAGCGACTAAAGGAACTACTCTCACCAAGGGCAGCTGGAAACACACACACACACACACACACAGGGAAGGGCCGGGAGTTGAACCTACGCCTACCTACATGAACACACTACAGCATGATGCATTTACAGAATGCGCTACCGAGATTACTGAGCACAGCGCTGTCAGAGGCATACTTCTAGGCGGGTGACATCATCCGTAAATGAATAGATGCCAATAGCCAAGGTATGTGTTGCGAAGCGACTAAAGGAACTACTCTCACCAAGGGCAGCTGGAAACACACACACACACACACACACACACACACGGGGAAGGGCCGGGAGTTGAACCTACGCCTACCTACATGAACACACTACAGCATGATGCATTTACAGAATGCGCTACCGAGATTACTGAGCACAGTGCTGTCAGAGGCATACTTAGGCGGGTGACATCATCCGTAGGAATAGATGCCAATAGCCAAGGTATGTGTTGCGAAGCGACTAAAGGAACTACTCTCACCAAGGGCAGCTGGAAACACACACACACACACACACACACACACACACACACGGGGAAGGGCCGGGAGTTGAACCTACGCCTACCTACATGAACACACTACAGCATGATGCATTTACAGAATGCGCTACCGAGATTACTGAGCACAGTGCTGTCAGAGGCATACTTCTAGGCGGGTGACATCATCCGTAAAGGAATAGATGCCAATAGCCAAGGTATGTGTTGCGAAGAGACTAAAGGAACTACTCTCACCAAGGGCAGCTGGAAACACACACACACACACACACACACCTCACACGGGGAAGGGCCGGGAGTTGAACCTATGCCTACCTACATGAACACACTACAGCATGATGCATTTACAGAACGCGCTACCGAGATTACTGAGCACAGCGCTGTCAGAGGCATACATCTAGGTGGGTGACATCATCCGTAAAGGAATAGATGCCAATAGCCAAGGTATGTGTTGCGAAGCGACTAAAGGAACTACGCTCACCAAGGGCAGCTGGAAACACACACACACACACACACACACACACGGGGAAGGGCCGGGAGTTGAACCTACACCTACCTACATGAACACACTACAGCATGATGCATTTATAGAACGCGCTACCAAGATTACTGAGCACAGCGCTGTCAGAGGCATACATCTAGGTGGGTGACATCATCCGTAAAGGAATAGATGCCAATAGCCAAGGTATGTGTTGCGAAGCGACTAAAGGAACTACGCTCACCAAGGGCAGCTGGAAACACACACACACACACACACACACACACACGGGGAAGGGCCGGGAGTTGAACCTACGCCTACCTACATGAACACACTACAGCATGATGCATTTACAGAACGCGCTACCAAGATTACTGAGCACAGCGCTGTCAGAGGCATACTTCTAGGCGGGTGACATCATCCGTAAAGGAATAGATGCCAATAACCAAGGTATGTGTTGCGAAGCAACTAAAGGAACTACTCTCACCAAGGGCAGCTGGAAACACACACACACCTCACACACACACAGGGAAGGGCCGGAAGTTGAACCTATGCCTACCTACATGAACACACTACAGCATGATGCATTTACAGAACGCGCTACCGATATTACTGAGCACAGCACTGTCAGGAGACATACCCCTAGGTGGGTGATATCATCTGCAGAGGCAAGGCAGCCGACAGGGAATTAAGACAGAGTGCGCAGTCACACAGCATGTTACCATCCCAAGGTGGGCGTACAGTAACACGGTAGTGCTGCACTCGGGAATACCAACTAACTACGGAGCACAACATCATGACATGGATACGGGATGCACCACAGACAGTATACCCTATGAGAGGGTAACCAGCGTGCATGATGTAGGCAGCCATTGTGGCATACCAACCACATATGACTCACCTGGATGGCCGAAAATACACAAAAAGCTGGAAGATAAACTGTTTATAAAACACGGCAAAGCTTTCAGGTCAAAGAACCCTTCTTCAGTGCTTACATTTAAATGTTAAAATCACAATGAATATATAGTATGGGTCTATGTCACATGACTTGCAGCCAAAAGTCATATGATCATTACATTCAAGTATTATAAAAAAACTTTTAAAATTACATGTCATTTTAATTTACTCTGCTGTAAAAATTTTAACACAGATTTCAATGTAACAACTTCATTAATTCCTGGAGTTTTATCTGCTTGTAATCTGGTTATCCACTCATACTCCTTTAATTCTAGTTTATTATTTATGTCCCCACCTCTCTCTGTTTTTTCAACTATGTGTATAACTCTAAACCTAAATTTGTGTTGTGCCCCTTGTTCTACTATATGCTTATATAGGGAGTTTGTGCTTACTGCCCTGTTAATCTCGGACTTGTGTTGAGAGAGGGTAACCAGCGTGCATGATGTAGGCAGCCATTGTGGCATACCAACCACATATGACTCACCTGGATGGCCACCATGGCTATGCAGGATGTCATTGGCCATGGCTACATGCCTAGTAGCAGACATCGGTGCCGACTGTACTGTGTACCCCCGAATGGCGTACTGGGCATGCCCTCACACCTAGCGGTCGCGAAGGGGAAATATACATGCACATGGGGTATCATCACAGATGGGCGCGGTGTGCACTGTACTGTGTGTCCATCTACACAGCTGCTTACTGGGCATGCTCACACACTTAGAATCTGCAGAGTGCAGACATGCATACACATGGGGTGGAATCATGGAAGGGCAGAGTGTGGACTGTCGTGTGTGTCCACCCACACAACAGCAACCCGGGCATGCTCACACACGTGGCGGTTGCAAAGGGGAAACATACATGCACACGGGGTATCAACACAGACGGGCCCGGTGTCCACTGTACTGTGTGTCCATCTACACAGCTGCTTACTGGGCATGCTCACACACTTAGAATCTGCAGAGTGCAGACATGCATACACATGGGGTGGAATCATGGAAGGGCAGAGTGTGGACCGTCATGTGTGTCCACCCACATAACAGCAACCCGGGCATGCTCACACACATGGCGGTTGCAAAGGGGAAACATACATGCACACGGGGTATCAACACAGACGGGTGCGGTGTGCACTGTACTGTGTGTCCATCTACACAGCTGCTTACTGGGCATGCTCACACACTTAGAATCTGCAGAGTGCAGACATGCATACACATGGGGTGGAATCATGGAAGGGCAGAGTGTGGGCCGTCTTGTGTGTCCACCCACACAACAGCAACCCGGGCATGCTCACACACGTAGCAGTTGCAAAGGGGAAACATACATGCACACGGGGTATCAACACAGACGGGCGCGGTGTGCACTGTACTGTGTGTCCATCTACACAGCTGCTTACTGGGCATGCTCACAAACTTAGAATCTGCAGAGTGCAGACATGCATACACATGGGGTGGAATCATGGAAGGGCAGAGTGTGGACCGTCGTGTGTGTCCACCCACACAACAGCAACCCGGGCATGCTCACACACTTAGTATGTGCTACGCGCCGTCCGGCATGCAGAGTGCACACACCGCAAGTCACGGCCAGGTAAACCCATACACACGCACAGGGTGGACACACATGCAGTTACACGTACACACACAGATGACATCACAGGCATCACGGGTGCAGGCTGAACATGTACACACTGCAGTGAACACTGTAGCTGCCATGCCAGCACCATGTCATCGGTGCAGCAGTATGCCTCATGGTCCAGCAACAGCATGTGACATATGTCCACAGGTCTATATGACAGTGTACGCCCATCATGCAGAGTACACATGTACTGTCAATGATCCCACAGGTGTGATGTAGTCCGCCCATATCGGTATACATGGACAGGCATGCTCCACACATACCACGGGCCTGACACAGATATGACACATGACTGCAGCTGTACCACAGTGAAACAAAGTCCGGATATGTCATATATGTGATTGCCTGACTGTGTGCATGGACTGCACACAGGACACATACGAAGCCTGTGATGTACCACATGCATAACACTGGCGTACGCGGTAATACACACACGAATGGAAGGTGGACACATGTCTGTGGTATGCACCCCCTACAGGGTGTAGCGGTGTTGACTGGGACACATACCATTGTACAGTTTGCCTGTGACAGCTGTGATACCATACCACAGTCCATGTTCCATGTATGTCGACACACATGTCACAACGTAGCAATGCATACACACATGGCAACAGGGGATACATGTGACACGTGTACTGTGCACGGCGCAGCCATGCATGAGCGGTGTCCGATGTCCATAACACAGTTGCAACCCCCTACCACATGCATACCCATCATGGGGGCCGTCATATGGTGGCATAGTAACAGCATGCATGGTGGTATGTGTGTACATCATGTGTTTAAACACCTGTCCACATGCATGTGTGCAGGTGGTGGTCACAGGTGTGTCACACACCATCCTACCCTGCTATGTGCATACAGTCTGCTATGTCGCCGTTACATGACAGTGCTGCCATAATGCATACCCATCGGTCAGGTGTCATCGACCATATGTCACATGGCCACTGTAACCCCTACCACCTCCCAAGTGCATATATTGGCACAGCTGCCGGATACAGTGTTGGTACGCATGATGCACTACATACCGCTGCACGCCTGCACATATCCCATATAGCGGGTGTGGCATTCCCAGCACCGACATGTGTGCAGGAATGTGTGCCCATGTATGCCACAGATCGGGGGGACTATGTGCCACGTGCCACACATCACTGTACACCATGGTAGAGATCTGTACATACCTCAGTGTGGGGTGCATGGATGTGGATGGTGCAGTACATGCAACATGTCGTCCCTCCATGTAGACATGTGTGGTCACCACCATGTCAGTGTGTCAACATGTGTGTATGTCTGCTGCCTGTTGTGAGGGTGTATGCAGATATAGTGTTGTGAATGGACACTTACCACACAGGGTGACCATCCCATACTGGTGCTGCATTGTACGACCCTGTCAATGCCATACTTGTGAGCCATACTGGCCACCTGTGTAAGACCGCCCCCTGTGACATGGCGTGTGGGTGCATTGTATTGTGAGGGTGCTGACCACACAGGCAGGTGTCCCCATCTGCACACAATGGGGTGTGCGCCATAGTGGTGTACACCCCGCGATTGCGGACATATTCCTGTACCAGTACAGCATCCAACTGCTGCACAGCGTGCACCACAGCTGACAGGTGACACCTGCGGTCAGTCGCCAGCACGCTGTGTACGACACCTGCAGAATGTCACCATACCTGTACTGTGTCATGCCATGTATGTGATGTCTCTGTCCACCGTAGCCTGTGGCACCGACCACAGGTGTCAGGTGCAGTATATGTGTGGACATGTGCGTCATGTACCGTGTAAACAACGTTACACTATATCTGGCTCCGTGCTCCGCAGGTTTACATGTAGAACTTCTCTACTTGCAATCTCAACTGTCTGTTCTCTATCACAAAAGCTCAGCACCTGCTCCCACAGTATTCCTACATAGGTAAAGTACATGTATACTAGATGGAGTACTACACTAGCCTAGAATCCCTTTGAGTACCCACTTCCCTATAGGTGCCTTCTGACCCAGTTACACAGCAAATGCATTCACGTTCTCTGGCATGTCGAAGGGTCAATTGCTAGCGACCTCTCCTGTTCAGATGGTGAATCTGGGCATCCTGAGGCAATGTTACAGGTGCCTCATGGACACGGACAAGCCGCACCTCCCCCACTAAACATAATACATGTGAGAGATGCAACTATATAGCCAGACAGGGGGCTGAGCTCACTCAAACCATGACCGGCAAGACCAAACGGGAGGGGAAGGACACCATGCACACCACAAACCCAGTGTCACATGGAACTATCACAAATGCTAAACAAACACATGAACACACAAAGACATACTCGGAGGCACTGTTAAAACATGTAATGAACCTAACGAGGCCTCCGAAGCAGACACCCAAGCAACTGCCTCCACAAGACAGAGGACATGCAACACATAGTTCTCAACATCAGTGTGCTAAACAGTCACAGCCCTTAAGGCCACACACAATGCCAGACACACTTGTAATAGGTGACGCCATAGTCAGACACACCGACATCCCACCCACCAGACTGAACAAGGGAATGATCAAAGTAGGCTGCCTGTCGGGCGCTGGAATCTGCCACATAACACATGCACCCAGGTCACTCTGCAGCATGTACAAGTATGACGCGGTCATTGTCCATGCTGGTGTCAATGACCGGAGACATACCACCCTGGGATACATGAAAGGAGACATAGAGGGGCTCTCAGATTGTGTAGCCCAGGCCAGCATGTCCCTGACCCTGAGCAGTATCCCACCCTCATCAGGTATGATGCCACAATACTGGCTCCGAATGACCACCCTTGATAATTTGCCTGGTTACCGGTGTCAGTCTGAGGGGATCCAATTTCCTCTTGCCTGGGATGACATGCTTGACACGCCACGCCCCTTCGCAAGGGATGGCTTGCACCTGTCGGCCCTGGTCTTCAAGAGTTTGGCAAAGGCTCCTGCCACCCCCACAGTGCCCACTGCAGGCAAGGCTGAAATGATAAACCTACCACCCTAGACTACAAACCTGGAAAAAAGAAAGGGTAATACTGCTCAGTGCCAGTAGTCTACGCCCAAGCTGCATGCCCTCAAATGCCCTCCTCAGTATGGAGGACATCGATGTCAGTGCTGTGACTGAAACATTGTTCAGAGCTCCTGAGAGAACCCAGCACTATCAGGTCATACCTCATATCACGCGTTCAGGACCATAACCCGGACCGAACACAGAAGGAGGGGGAGTCTCCATTTCCATGAAGGATACCCACACCTCCAGGTTGGCAGAAATGCATGTAGCAGCGGGGAACATCCAGGTGCAATTAACCATGGGTAGGACTGCCCTACAGTTTGTTGCATGCTACAGACCACCCTCCCAAACCCAGGATACCTGCACAGCCTTCCTGAAGACACTGGGGAGTATGAATGCTCTCACAACACCATCATATTGGGTGACATCAACCACCCATACATAGACCGGGAACATTACCCAGGACACAACACCCTACACCAAAGGTTCCAGGTGTTCATACACCCGAATGCTGTGGAACAACCATGCACCATACCCACAAGGGGAGGAACTATACTAGTCCTGATCATCACACATGGGGACGACATGCTCCACACTGGATGTACATCCCTCAACGGTGAGGTCAGACCATATAGTGATCTCACTGGAGATCCGCATCCTGCACCCAACACCAGCAAGGGAGACCACAGTGAAGACCTCTCCACAGCGAACCCCACACATCATACGACTGGTGTGGTACCCTACAAGGCCTCCATGCCAGTGGTAAACACAGGCCACACTGCTGAAACCCTTACAAATGCCTTCTATGAGCACCCCAGGAATGTCTGGATCAAGCGATCCCTGATAACATCAGGACCTTGTCCACCAAAGGCAGGCACATGGTCTGGTGGACCCCAGCCATTAACAAACCATAAAACAAGAGGTGAAAGCTACTACATGACAGAGCAATATCACTACCAGGGAAGGCATCACTGATTAATACTGGCGGTAACATACGATCACTCATACAATCATCCAAGGCCGCCTGTGGGACTGGACTTGCAAAGGACACATAAGACAACCATAGGGCCTTCCTTAGCTATGGTAGGAACATGGGTGGAAGCCCACAGTTATGCTCGGAATTAGTCCAGAATGGTACAATGATCACTGAACCCACAGACATTGCCAACAAACTGGCAGACAGGTTCCGTGCATACATCTACCCTCCCCCCCCCCCCCAAGAGGGGACGTATCTATCCCACCAGAGTCTAGCCTCCCAAACATCTCGAATACCCAGGTGAGAGCTGCTATCTGTAAAGCAGTGAACACAGCATCAATGGGACCAGATGGTGTCCCCGGCTGTGTGCTACACAACCTCAATGAGGGCCTCAACCCGCACATAAGGCTGCTGTTTAATCTTAGCCTTACTACAGGCTATGTACCCGATGGATGGCATACGGCAACTGTGGTCCCACTCCACCAAGGCGGTGCTCCTACGGACTCTGTACATCCCTGCCCTATAAGCTTGACAAGCCTTGTCTGCAAAGCTATGGAGGGGACCATAATGGAGCCCATAAATGAAGACATTGGGGAACGACAAATACTGGAACATACCCACATCGGCTTAGTCAAGGGCAGATCCTGCCTCCTGAACCTGGTCGACCTGTTCAGAAGAGTCACTAAGGCCATTGATGGGGGTACGTCGGTTTGCACAGACTACCGTGACCTGGCAACAGCATTCGAACCACACTCCACGCGGGCATCATAGAAAGGCTCACCAGCGTAGATGTAGAGCCATATGTCACACGATGGGTTGCCAACCGGATGAAGGTCAGAACCCACAGGGTTAGTTTCCTGGTGCCATGTCAGACTCCAAGCCGGTCCCGAGTGGTGGCCCAAAGGGCTCAGTCCTGGGCCCCCTCCAGTTCGGCATTCAACTTTCCGACATGCATGCAAACATAGGGGGATTGTGGCAGACAAGGTATGCAGATGACTGCAAACCGGCCACCATAATCAACACCCCATCAGACACAGACATCCACCTGAGGTCTCATAGAAATGGATAACTGGTGCCAGAGCCATGGCCTGAAGCTACATGCCAGGGAAGGTATAGACCTACCCTTTGGGAAAGACAAGTTCACCCCGAATTACCACATAGGTGGTAATCCATTAAACATGGCAGACGTGATCAGGGACCTGGGTACCAAACTTGTCGGTAACCTCTCTTGACACTCACATTGCCAATGTGGTTGGGAAGACATTCCACTGTGCCCACCTGGTCATGAAGGGATTCACATCCACATCAGGGGAGGTCATTGTACCCCTGTACTCTTCACGCATCAGACCAATGATTGGGTGCAACGCCCCATTCGGAATGTACCTAACCCGACACCTGCAGCACTCGGAAGGACCCCAAATGTTCCCCAATACAGGGATAAAGGTGCTGAAACATATGTCACACGCTGCCCGACTGAGGGGACTCCAGCTCTATACCTTCTCATACCGTCTGCTCCGAGGTGATCTGTGCCTGACATACACGGCCATGTCCGACCTGGGTGTCATGGACATGCTCCACCTCCAAGGATCCAAACAACCACGGGCACGAGAGCAACAGACAGAAACCTCAACACGGACATAAATAGGACGTGCTGGAGGGACAGGTTCATCGCCCAGAGACTCCCTACACCATGGAACAGATTCCCAGCCCTTGTGAAGCAGAGCCCCTCACTGACTCTGTCCAAGAGTAATCCTGACGTGTGGATGGGAGATCGTAGGTATGCCCCAGGAATCATCTCTGTGTCACTGCTGGACAGAGGGACAGCAGACCAATGGATATAGTATCCTCATCCTAAGGTGTGGTGAAAGCCACACACACTCTGGCTAGGCTTACACATGCCGTAGGGCACATAGCCTGGTATGTACCTATGCACCTATGTACCTATGTAGATGTGCAGGCAGGTTGCGGGTACCTGTGGTATGCTGATATTGCCAGATGTGCCTGTGGGTAACCCACGGCTACATGTGGGGGACTGATAACAGTGCTCCCAGTAGGCACATGCGAGTACACCATATGAGGCATACAGGTTAACAGAACCAACATGGTGCTACACATGTAACCGTCACACATACTGTGTACACAGCTCAATGCATGCTGCACCTGCACTACATGGTATGTCTGCTGCATGATGACAGTACACAACCCACGTCACATATGCACCTGTCACTTGTCATACACAACCACTGCAACATACACATCACACACTGTGCATACACAGGTATCACATACACCTCTCACTATCTTGTCCACCCTGTGCATCAGAATATATTTGCATAACTGTGCACCGATGGTGTGGATGACAGTGATGCAGCAGAGGCTTCATCATATGCACAGGGTGATATGTGTGCCAGGGGCATAGGCTGTACCAATGGATGACATCATGTGTGTGTGTAAGGGCCGGTGCATTTACTGGGCATGACTGTGCAGAATGCATGTGGATGTGGTGGAGCCCTACAGTTGTGTCTGCCGTGTGTGGGTATGTGTGTGCACAGTTCAGCCATATGTGATGCCTACACGGGGTATACTTGGCAGCCCCAGACTGTACAGTGCAGGTTGTATGGCTAACTGTGTCCGTCTGCGGCCACGTGACCCGTGCCTGCCTGGGGTCGCACGGGCACTACCGGGTGGAGGTATGGAGTGGCCACTCTCCGATGACACATGTCCGCTGGAACCGTGTCCATGCTGGGACCGGCCAGGGCCACGTCCACGTTGCCTGCTGTGTCCTGGTGTGGTTGGTGTAGCACCAGCTGCACTGCTGCTGCTACGGGCACTGTGTGAGTGGGCATGAGAGGTGGCACGCACACGTCGACCTACACTAGGTGGTGTTGCTGGCCTACGGCCACGTTTCCTACGCCTCACCCCTACCAGGTGTTCCAGCACAGACAGCTCACACTCGCGGATTGACATGCCTCTGTCGAGGATTCCAACCATCTCACCTAATCGCCTATCCAGTACATTAGCAATCTGCTGTTGAGCATTCACCAATGACTGGATGTTCTCATTTAGGGAATGGATTGCGGCCCTCTGCAGCCTCTGCCCTTCTTGGTTCTGCCGTTCAGCACATGCCTGTGCCGCCATTACAGTCTGGAACATGCGTCTGGTGATACCAGCTGCTGCACCCTGTACAGCAGGTGCATGTCTGCCAGAGGTCCTCCTACGAGCAGCACCAGCCACATGCCTGTGTGGCACATCACCAGTCATTACACTGGCAACATGGTGTGTACGCGCACCTTCTGTAGCCACCACACATTCCTGCTCAATGCCAACAGATGCTGACTGTCCTTCCTCTATAGGCAACAGTGATGTGGTATGTGTTGGCATCAGAACCATGTGCGGGGATGAGGGGGACATAGGTGGGATGGTAACAAATGGCACAGCTTCTGCCGCTGAAAACCCTGCCTGTGCCTCATGCATATGGTCATCACCGCTAGTATCTGTGGGGACACTAGCATCAGATGGACCGCAGGAGGGGAACGCACCTACACCACCTGTGAATACAAAGACATACTGTAAGATACATTACACACACGCAGACACACACGCAGACACACACACGCAGACATGCACACAGACACACACACACACGCACAGACACACACACGCACGCAGACACACACACATGCAGACACACACACGCAGACACACACACACACACACACATGCAGACACATCATGCATGTGATATTGCAGATGGCATGCAGCATTCCCACACCACAGCTCAGTGAATGCAGGCCAGACATTAATAGTGGTAGTATGCATACTGCCCTGGGGTGCACACTACATCAAGCAGGTGTCATTTCAGTAGGCATGCAGTACACACATTCATGGTAGTTTGCATGCATCACCGTGATACACCGTGTGGCCACAGGCAGGTTAACAGTACACATGGCTGGCGTCACTTTGACATGTACTCCGCCGACATGTGCGATAACATGTGGACATGTGACAATGGTGTCCCACCACATGCACCGCATCATACTGGACGTCACAGTGCAGTGTTATGTGTACAGGCTACAGATAGAATGCATGTGTAACAAAGATGTCTGTGCAGGTGTGGTTGGTGTGAGCCGTGTACATAGCTATACAGTGGGGAGTACAGGCACTGTGCCACTGCATGGCAGCAGGACACAGGTATGTTTCTGTTTGATGCATAACATGGACGCATTGCATTGCCATGTCTGCAACACAGTCATGCTGTTCCACAGCACGTATATGGTAGATATTGGTGGCACCTCCGGTGGCTGCAGACAGTCATTCCGGTTGTCTGTCTGGTGTACCACATCAAATGTACAGGTGGTCCACTACAGCTATGATCGCACTATGTGTGGACAATGTGCAACAGTGTCTATCCACTCCAGACTTACTGTGTGGCAACATGCCTGTAGCTATCACCCATGGCTATGTTTGACTGGGTCATGGACAATTGTGTGTGACGGGCATCATGTACCCATCCCTGTGGTGACCCATGTGACATACACCCATACAAGTCGGAGGTGTCACAATCCAGAGGGCTATGCAGACAACAGAGTGGATGTTTGCTATGTCGGGCGTAGGTCATGTCATGGTGTGACAATATTGCAGACAGAACACCATGTGCGTGGGACATGTCGTGTGCCGTGTCACAACATGTGCACACAATGCAGGGGCATATGTCACATTGGTAACACCTGTGTGCTGGCCAGATCACAGCTCACTATGTGGTACTGTGTGCATACCACAAATGGCGTTCCAATGCATGCTACATATGCATCCATTGTAGAACACCTCCACCATTGTATGTATAGCTGACTGCACATATCACACTGACAGGTACTGTGGTTTCATGCCGGTGTATACTAACGGTTGTATCTACTGTACATGGGTGGCGTGTGTGTCTGGTGGTGCAACCTGTATACCGTGACTGGAGCAGAACCCAGGTGTGCATGTCATAGCTGGCCACATGGCGAATATCTATACACTGTAACATGCCTGTTACTAACAACAGTCTCACCTGTGATGGACCCATGGCTGTGCGACACGCCAGAGGTACCTGTATAGGGGCGACACAACAGTATAAACATTATCCATGACTGTAGCCACAGTAAGCACTGTGCATGTCACATCATGTACCTGTGTGATAGCATGTGGTATGCACACGTCTGCAAACACAACGTAGCATACTGTAGTATGCGGCTTGTGTGGCCATATACCTGGCATGTGTTGGTACATTATGTGGTGTACTGTGACACCCACACCTATGGCAGATATCATACACATATGCAAGACTGACTTACCAGGCAGCTCCAGGCTCGTTGGTTGGGAGACACCCACCTCCACGATGGCAGCGAGTGTTTCTGCATGATGTTCCCTGGGTGTCCCCAGACTGGCCAGTAGCTCCTCTGTGTGTGTGAGTGGGGGCTGGGTTGGTGGCCCACCACCTGTTCCACCTTGTTCTCTGGCGATTGCGGTGGCACGCTGTTTCGCGTGCCGTATTAGGTCCGTGCAGTGTCGGCGTATCTGCTGGTAGGTGCGGTTGTTGCCACCCACGTCATTCACCCTCCTGCGCATATCCTGCCACAGGTCATCCCGCTGCTGCGCTTGCTGTGGAACATGGCTGAATAGCAGGTCATAGTTGTCATGGAGCAATGGTATGATTACGTCATCCTCCTGGCAGCTGAAGGCTGGCAGCCGTGAACGAGGCATTATCTGTAAGACATAATGATGGTGACAGGTCACATTTACACTGATGTACTGGCATACCGCTGGACATACATTGCTATGACATGTATGACATCTGCACAGTAATCTCTGTGATGCATCATGGCACTGACACAGCTGACGTGTTGCTGTCACACCGTTAGGCAGCGGGTATCATATCATATCTGTGTGTCAACTCATCACACTGTACACACACCATGTTGATGGTAACCTGCTGTGGACATGTGACCCTGCCTACACCTGTGTTCATACCAGTTGGCACATGTCCCGATGTGCACACAGTTCTACTGTTCACCTGGATGCTGTGTATATGTCGCTAGGCTTCACAGATGCAGCCATTATGGACATCAGCGGTGGCACTGCACACATACACATGGACACCTGTACATGCATGTGTTGTGCTATGTACATCTACACAGCACTGTACAGGTGTTGGACAACCTGCCACGGCTCACCTGTATTGCACATGTGATACACATGGGACATTGTGTAATCATATGACATTAGCAGGGATGGTCATACACAGCATGTGCGCGCGCACATTGTACACACCAACACACAGCACCTGTGACACCACAAGGTGCATCAGTGCCACATTACTGCTCTGGACGGTTGATAGTGCAAGTGCCATTTGGCCATCGCACCATGTATGACTGTGATGGCACGTGCAGCCTTGCTGGACAGGGCTGCATGGTATGGCAGGGTATGTCACATACATGGCACAGGGATGTGTCCCACCTGGGGGGTACTGGTATTGGGAGGGTGGCTGTCCATTCCATATGTCATTTCTATGTGTATATGGACATTACGCATGTCTATCATCATGGTGTGGACAATGGCCTTCTGCAAGGTAGGCAGCATGCTGCTTGGTGGGGGTGTGTATGGTGCATGCATACACATTACCCCTGACAGGTGCTATGTGCTGTGATATTGTTCAACACAGTGCTGTATGTGCCCACACAGTGATATCCCGTGCACATGGATGGTACCCTGGCCTGACATGGGTACCACATATGTCTACATCCAGTGCCTGCTGCCACCGCCATGTCAGCAGGTGCACCACACAGCACCATCCCTCCCACAGGGACCGTGGTGTTGGGCACAGCATAGGTATCCATTTATGGGGACAGGGATGTTCACATAGCGGGGGCACTGATAGTATCATCCATCGGACCATACACGTATGACGCACACCTCACACACCCAGCCCATTCAGTATGTTGTTTGCAACACTGACACAGCTATATTGCTAGGCCAGGGACATTCCCAGCCGTACATACACAGATGCATGAACATCTGTCTGTGGCATGGGCTACAATGATGGTGGGGTTCAACACATACCGTGTTTGACTGTGGCTGGTGCAGATGTTCTGTGCATGTGTCTACATGGTAAACCTGTTCTACTGTAGCCAGCGGTGATGTGCTGTGCACATGTCAATGCTGCACATTGTGTTGGTGTCTGTCTGTCAACAGGCCAGTGGTGGAACATGCATGGGTATTAGTGATCGAATATGCATGCCACCCTGTACAGCTGTACTGCTAACATCTCAGGTGCTAATGTGTCATGGACATGCACACCTTACCCGGACAGGTGGTAGTGGGTTGCCACCCGTACCCATCTCCTCTTGTGGGTTGCTATGATCCAACACCCTCTTTGTATTGTATGTTTAGGCTATGCACCTGTGTGGGACATGTGGGCATGCAATGCGCTACTGCGTACCTTTGCACCCATTGCATAACATGTCACACAGGTACACTGGTAGCCATACACTTCACAGCTTGATGATGGTACAACAGGTGTTGTACACACGTAACACATATCCTGTGGGACATGGTCATATGTACAGGCATGTCCAACAGTCACGTACCACTGCTGCCCCTATATGATGGATATGCAGTCCATGTGGCAGTACAGCAACTGTCACATGTACTCATGCAATGCCCCCCTAACAACATGAAGTGGTACTGCCTGTGGGGGATGTGCGTCTGCATCCATGCTGTGCCCATAGCTGACAGTTGTACATCGATACATGCAACATACCTCATTTGGTGTTCTCATGGGTGCATGTTCAACATGGCTCCGCATTGTTTGTGTCTGTCACACAGTCATTGTTGTACATGGTTTACATGCCAGCCATGGCTTACTATATGTGATTCCATGTACTTCATTGGGATACCATCATTATACATTAGAACGGCGTATTCCAGCCATCACATAGCCTTCCTAGATGACACTGTTAGCCAGCCAGTAGTAGGTGTTCGGCCATCTGCACATTAGTCACACAGTACGAGGGCGGCTGATACCCATTCTGGGGACAGGGTGCTGACAGCTGTGGATGGGTGTGATGCTGTCGACAACCATAACTGCACCTGATGGTCACATCTGGATGGGTAACATTCACAACACACACCTACCTTCACGTAGTAACACATCATCTACAACAATGGACATTCCTGCCAGAACAATGTGTGCAGTATGTCTGTATGACCACTGTAGGCACCACTGGTGGCCCCCAGCATGGCAGCCAACAGCACCGGTGTATATCACGTGGAACCATGGGTTACACCATTCACAACACACCTGTCTCGGATGACCCTGTTGTGGATCACAGTGCAGTTCCACACATCATGTTACACTAGGCATCATGCACTGATATGTTGCGGACGTGTGAACAGCTGTGCAACTCAACATATGCACACATGACACATCACCTGGTACAACATATCTCTCATACAACGTGTTATTGTGACTGCCCTGTGATGGCATTACACAGGCTACCTGTACTGGGACATGTGATGGCTCACCGGTGTATTCACCCTCTGGGTGTGTGTCTAGCCAAGTGTACAGTAGGCAGTGGTCTGAACACAGGGACACTGTACATTGACCTACTGTGTCACTGCAACTGTTGCTTATGCTCATACTGTACTTATACAGGCATGTGGTAACTGACCGCTATGACAGTCCTGGTCGACCACACTGCTGTGGCACACATGACCTGCAGCCATCTGCCTGGGGTGTGGAGCACACATGTACATCTTCACATGCTATACTGCCTCTGTGGCGGTGGCACATAACTGTCTCCAGCAGGGCTGTAACAGGCAGGCATGGCATGGGGTCATGTGGGACAATGATTGCATCTTCCACTGTGCTGCACACAAGCAAGGCACACACACTATTGTACCACTCACATTTATCTGCAGTGACTGGGACCTGCCTCCATGCTCTGCGCAGCACGCCTGCGAGTACGGATTGTACACGGATCGTACCTCCCAGGCACATACCTGGACTGCAACACCCACAGGTGAGGGGATCCCACATCACACAATGTTTTGCACACATCCTGGATAGTTGCCGAACACAATGCATCAAAGGTGCTCAATGTGCAGATACCCATGTTTGTGACTGCTAGACACATTGTAACACACAACAGAGTTGACATTGTACACCACAGGTTACATGCTGTCTGTGTTGTTATACTGTACATTGGGCCTCAGACAGCTGATACTGCCATGTGCTGACAGCAACCCACACTTCCCTAGAATGGACACCCATGTACCTACACATGCTTGAGGCATGCACTCCACCCAGCTGGCTGACACATTACACAACACATACCATACCTACAGTACCTCAGCATGCACAATACCTCCATGTGTCTGGTGTGTTGCACCTGGGGTTATCCCCCCTTTGCTGGATGAACACATATGCTTCACGGCCCTGCTAGCCACACCCTGGAAACACACCCATCGCAGCATACACGGAACATGTGTACTACAGCCAGTACTACTGACGTCTGCTGACAGCAGTTGTTAATGGCATGACACCCCGGCAGATGGACAGTGTACATACATATGCTGACACATACCACAGTGCACTTCCGTAGCATGTACACAATGGTAGGGACCATGCTATTCCACACAGAGACATGGCGGTACTGACCTTTTCACAGACACCATGGTGGTGGTCATGTTCCATGCACATCTGATGTATGGGCACATGTGCAGGCTGTTGCACGGTGGTGTATATTCACATGTGTGGGGTGCATCACTTGTCAGCCATGGTGGGTCCTCGGGGTCCATCACATGCTCCAAGGCTAGCTACCTACACATGACTGCCGCACATTGCAGTGTGGGGCCTCAGGCAGTGTGGTGGTATGTCTGTGTTGTTTGGCTACATCCACATTCAATGTCACATACAATAGTCACCCAGGCATTGCAGACCGAGATAATGTTGGCAACGTGCCAGGCGATGGTGTACTTACCAACAATAAACACTCTCACTCACTACAGGGTCGTAACCCATACATGGACATCGTAGTGTCCCTGTGGACACATACATGGTACTGACATGCACAGGTTATGTCCTGGGACACTGGCCCGATGTCACCTTCCGATGTCCCTAGCTGTTATGTCCCACCAACCTGTTTGGTATGTGTCTCCACACCAGCCCACTATATTCACTGCTAGCCTGTTGTTGGACATTGTGTACCTTGACCACTGCACAGCCGCATCTCTCGCACTACCCATGGGTGGCACTGCATTGCACGTGTGGGACTGCATTCATACACCCATGACTGGACAGTTCTGAATGGCACTGGGGCACATCCTCACAAACGTGCTTCATGCACACATTGATGGCCTCCATGCCTTTCCTGGCACCCTTGTTGGGCTTGTGTGTGCCACAGCACGCCACATACACATGCTGGCCACCTGTCGTACCGTTGCATGGGCGGTTGGGGTGGTACAGAGGCCAACACATCAGACGTTGTCCTCACATTGCCCTTCAGCACCATTCCACGTTCTGGTATTGGCAACATACACATCCACCTGCACATCATACCCTGTGTCTCAGGATGTTAGGCTATATGACTCCTGGACAGGACACACAGTGGTGCAAGCATATCATAGTACCTACTACATGTCAGGTACATATGGCATTACACAGTTCTCAGTCATGGGGCCCCTCATGTTCACTATTTGCTTACATACACAACATGCTGTCACATAGTACTGTCCATGCCTAGATATCCCACACCTACATACCTGGCGCCATTATAGCTCCACCAGCTCATACCGATAATGACCATATGGGTGTCAGAGTGGCAGATACATCATGTGGGTGTCATGGCATCAGGATGCATGACACATGGTGCATGCACATCACCTTTGCATAACAACATTCACCCACTGACTATCACATGGATACTGGCCCCGTACATACATATCACATTGTACATGGTTGCTGTACACACATATGCCCCACACGGTCCTGTGGTTACCGTATTCCACTGTGGCATGGATACACTTCTGCAGGGCCACACCTATCTGTACTGTGTGTGATGCTGGTACATAGGTAGGCATTGTATCTGTGGCATACACACATCTACACACGGTCAAGGGTACAATACCACATTTATGGTGTACCTTCCACAATGGCTACAACTTTACATGGCACAGCATTGTCATGCCACGATGTGTATCAGGCTCGGACGGTTTACATATGCGGCTGACAGATGGAAAACACATCTGTACACATCTGCATACCACATACACAGGGTGTCTTCTGCTCTGACATGGACCATGTCCTCCGCATTACTGATGCATATACTCCTCATACATGACAATTGCGGTGGGCAGTGTGAACGGACTGCTCATGGATATGTGCACACATGCCACACTGCATGGGCTGGGCTTCTGTGTTACTTCCGCAGACACAACACACACCATGCTGTGGAACATAGGTCCTGTGCACATCCCACAGGGACACACAGTGGCACTGTTCATGTGATACCTCCCTTGCTGTTTGAGTGACACGTAGTCATGGTACCACCACAGCAGCGGTACTGTGTAGACATGCAGTTGACACCCGCCTCTGCTGTTCACAGGACACTACCATGGGGAGGTGACACTACTGTGTACACTGCACATGTGTTTACACATGGACCTGCCAGACTTCATTGTTGCCCATGATGCACCTGCTACAGATCCTTTGGGCATGGTTACTTGGTGTACCTTCCATTCTGGATGGCTATGATGCTACTACTCTGTCCCATACCTACAGGCCATATGTATCCTGTTATTGTACATACCAATAGGCAATACCTCCATTATGCATGATATGCCTGTGATACTGTGTATGATGTCTGTCATATCCACCATGACAGCTTTACATTACACATAGTTGACATAGTATCCCCTACTGCAAGGCATACGAGCACGTCGGCTGCACATTACGTATGACATCGACGGTATATGCCCATACACATGTGTGCTGTGACAGTATACATACATGTCCTATCCCCTACTATGGCACTTCCTTGTTGGACATCCACTGCCAGCATCGGCGTGTGGTCTGGTATTGTTCTCTCTAATGCCCCCCTCTGGCAGCCCTTGTGGTGTCTCGGCTGTGTACATGATGTCCCACTGCTGTGCACACGGTGTCCACAGTCATTGGTATGCTCAGCAGGATAGCACTACATAACCACCTTTCACCACTCTCTGCATTATGGACAAGTGTCATTACTTACAAACACCATTCCCATACAGTACAGCTTCATCATACACATCATGCGTTACACCCGTACATATCGTGTGTTCTACATACCTTGTCGGTGTTTCGTTCCGTGTTTCGTTCCGTGTATCGGTTTTCCTTTTTATTACTCTTTCGGTTGTACACTGCTGGTTCGGTATGAGCATACGGTTTGAATATCCTGGGAGTCATCCTTATATCCGTCGATACCTGCAACATGTGGGTTCATCCCACCAATTGATGTTCCTCAGTGAGTAATTGTGCGCATATCACCTGTGCATCTACTCCATTCGGACATTACACATCGTAACTGGGGTATGGTTGGATTCCTCACCTGGGCGTTGGTTATTTGCCCTACCTTCATGGAGATGGTCTGTATTGTGTTATGTTATGTGTAACTGCAGCCGCTATGTGTGGCGACAGGTACATTTTGCAGTGGTGTTAGCCGTGGATTGTGTGTGTTGGGTATAGTATTTGGTTCGACATGTGGGTGTCCCTGTCCTGACGACGTCTGTTGATGGCGTTTTGCATTCGGATGTGTAACATGGCTGTTGTATTCCTTTAAACAACGCATGCAAGTATGCATCCGCCTTTGATTGTGTTTCCCACGCGAGATGTTGTGGTTATGCAGATGTCATTGACTGCCTGTATGTTTGTGCTGCTATTACGGCTTGTATCCCTTTAATATGTACGATGGGGGATATCGGAGGTTGTAGGTGACGGATACGGGTTGTGGGCCTTGCATCTCTACATACACGGTATGGTTGTCTGTGTGCTCCATCCCTGCCTGGAGAGTTGACAGTTAATTGTCTGTTGGTCTGGGAGTGTAGGTTGTGTTGTTGTCATGTGGTGTTGGTATCGCCTGCGTGTGTGCTTCATGCATGTATTCCTCTGTCACATCTGTGGTATATCAGCGGTTGTTTGTACGTGACGACTATTCCTTGTCATTCTGTCCCAGATATTTACAGTCATTGTGGTCCTGTTCTTGGGATGGCCTGTTTGCCAGTGGTTGCCACCTATTCAGGTGGGGATTGCTTGTTTGACACTTGTAGAACACACAGCGGTGTTTACGGGCCGATACATGGCCACGGTCAGTACTGGGGTAGCACATATGTATTTCCGCGGTACATACCTATTGCTGTGTGACTTTGCTGACATATAGTTTTGCAATTAGCATATCGGTGTCATACATACGGGCATGATTAGTACATACGTCCTTTCCATTTCCTGTGGGGTATATTCCTGTGCTACAATCTGGGACATTGTCACTTTGTATCGTTCTACGTCGCCACACGCCTAGCCAGGGTGGGGCTCTCACTACTACTTTGGGACTACTGGTGTACATATGCCTGTGGCTAATGTACCGTATGCCTACACATATTATTCCACTCTGCCTCTAACATGGCACCAACATACACATATTACGGAGACACATATTACACTCGCTGGCGACACACGGCAACCTCACCGCACACATACACATACTACTGCACTCACGGGGACAGTTGCACACAGTACCTGCATGGGCCACGTCACCGGCGGCGGTGTCTACCTCCCCCCCTCATATCATCATACTATTACCCGCGCATGTACTGTTACTGTACTGTGGTCTGGCGATCATTCTGACTCGCGGTTATGCATTTCGGTATGTTGCCCTTTCCATGGTTGGTGGTATCCTCTTCTGTTAAACCTCCCGGATGCTCAGGTTGTCGTTTCACTATGTATACTATGTACAGATATCGCGTGTTACATCTCTGTCACCTTACATCCCTCTGATTCCCTGTCTTAACTGTAGTGCTTATATGTATATGTGTACATATATTTCTATATATGCACATATATACATGTTTATATGTATACACCTTGCAGCGAACGTGGCAGCATACAGCAACGCCATCTGCTGTAGGACCCGCGTACCGTTCAGGTGTTGGCGTTCCATGCTCCACTGGCTGTTGGGTGTACAGTGTTTGGGGGCTGCCTATGTTGGAGTCACACATGGGGCCACCCATACGGTACACTTTATGGGTGGTCATGTTTGTGTGCCGTCCATTTCACTGTGTGTGCAGGTAGGGAGGTGTCAGTCCATGGGGCCTACGCTGTCAGAGTATGTGCTATACGTTCCCTCTTTGCCAGGGCATAGGCATATTGGGTATGCCTCCGTCTGCCTACTGGGGCTGGCACAGTGTGTTCATGGTCCTGAACCCTCTGTGCCTGGACTGGCCTTGGCAGTTGTGGTGGGCTTTGTGGCCCTTCACCATTATGTCCCTGCAGCAGCTGCTTCCGCAGGATCATATTATGTAGCATGGCACATACTATGAATATGTGGGCATGTGCCTGGAGAGTACTGCAGGGCTCCACCGGATGTATCCAAGCACCGGAACCATGATTTCAGCATCCCAAACACACGCTCTATGATTATTCTGGTTTGTGCGTGTGCCTCATTATGGCGTTCTTGCATGTGTGTGTGTGCATTTCTGATGGGAGTCATCATCCACGGCTCCAGTGCATAGCCAGCATCCCCACAAGGTGGCCTTGTGGGATGTCCCCCCTGGCGAATACCTGGTACAGCTGTGAGGCATGCCAGATATGGGAGTCATGGTAGCTTCCAGGGCTGCCAGCACACACATCCATGATAATGCCCTGCGCATTGCACATGACCTGGCAATTGATGGAGGGGAATCCCTTGCGGTTTATGTAGCGTCTACCCTGCTCCCCAGGTGGTGACTTGATTTGTATGTGCGTACAGTCTATCGCACCCAGTACCTCCGGGTATTGTGCCACATGGTGGAAGTGGCGCATATTGCTAGCCAACTCCTCCTGAGATCTGGGAAAGTATATATGCTCATTGGCATGTGGTAACATGGCATCCAGAAACTGATGTAGTACCCTGGATGCTGTTGCCTGTGAGATGCCCATTATATCCCCAGTTGGCCTTTGAAAGGTACCTGTGGCCAGTATTCGCAAGCTTACACATACCTTTGTGTCCACTGGGATGGGCTCCCCTCTGTTGTTTCTTGTTCTCAGGCGTGGCCGGCACAACTCCACTATTTGCTGTAACTTGTCCCTATCCACCCTGTAACGCTCTACTATCTCCAGGTCTTGTAGCCCCTGGTAGGTTACCCTTGGTCTGAACACTCTCCTTCTCCTCTGAGGCCTACGGTAGTTGTCGGCACCCTCCTCCACAACACCGCCTAACTAACACATGCTGATGGATCACGGCCACGGCAGCACCTAACATGTACATTTTAAAAGTTCCCCGTGTGTTTACACCTATGGTGCGGCGTTTGGGAATACACGGCTGTGTGTTGTGTGCATTCACACTTTATACTGTTGTGCTGTACACCCGGTGATGTCATAGGGTGTGTCTGTGCGGCCGTATCTGGGGATTATCTTCCGTGTTTTACCATTGGCACTGCAACGCTGTTGCCTTTGGTGTTGCATTACTCTTGCCTGCAATGGATTACCTTTCGACCTTCCCTTACTATTTCTGCACGTTGCACCTACTATTTCCTGGCATGCATCCTGCAGAGCCCTGTCATGTGTAGTTTCTGGGACATGGCATATCGTATGTTTTGTGTGCCGCCGTTGTGCTGCCTGTCTGCTTGGCTCTGCTGTCTCAGGTCTTCACTCTTTGCAATCTGCTACCTCCCCTACTTTCTTTGCATTCATATGCCTCCCCTATCCCGTTTTGCAGGTTTCTGCATGCAGAGTTGTCAGCTGCTGCCGATTGGCCTTCGTGGGTTGATTAGTGTTGATTGCTCATTACTACTCCAATTACACTTCTTCCGCATTTCCTCATATTCTCAACATCACCTTCCTGTTTCTGATGTTATTTGTGGGGCGAGCGTCACATGACTGGGTTAAGGGAACATAGTCATCCTCGTGCACATGCACCTCTGCGCGCATTGTGTGCTCTCAGCTCAACTATTTCCCCACACGCCGGTCCTACAGCTGTGATGTGCAATGTACAGCCCAGGTTTGCTGAGCTCCAATGTGCTTCCTCCTACAGTGGCACACCCCTCTGCAGGTGACATGTATTCCCTCTGAGCCACTCCTCAGTGTATTACCGCTGCGCCGTTTGGTACAGCCTTACGCCAGCGGGGGTTTTGCGATTCAGTATTATCTGCCTCATTTGCATGGCATTGACTACTAATTCATAGTTACCACGCCGAACACTGCCGCGAGTCCTTGGCAACCCTTGCACCGTGGTTGTGGCTTTCCATGCATACCATGGTGTATTGTGGCTGTGAAGCTGATGTGTATTACGCTGCTGTTTTATAACATTGTCATATTATTTCATTGTTTTGCACCTTCCGCAAACATGTCCTGGGGTTCTGCTGTGAGTTTCTGTGGACATACCATTTATGTTATTATTTACATATTGTGCATGTTTTCTTTTGACATTCTCTGTGTATTTCACCATTGGCATATGGCAACAGTATGATACCTGACGCTGACAGCCTTCCGTTACTCCTATGTTATGTTTGGGAAAATGTAAACCGTTTTTTTTGGTTTACATTGCCGTGGCCTTATGCTACGCCTGCGCCACTTCATGGATCGCTATATGCCTTCATTTGCATGGTGCAACACCACACATGGGGTGTTTAGCATACCTACACCGGGGGCGGCGCAGATCCGGCGCACGCCGGTAGTGCACGTGGGATTGGATCGTACCTGAATCGCTCGGCGGCCATATTTGGCATTGTAACACCTACGCTATGCGTGCGCCTGGAGCAAGGTTCATGAATCCCGGGGATGGACTATTATAGAATCATATTGGTACCTGTGGGGCAGTATACTGAGTGTGTGTGTGTGTGCGATATTGTGGATCCTAGCTCCAGATAATCAACTAACTGTTATCTTATCCTTGTCCAGCCTGGTAAGAGAGGCATCTGTGTGTCACACAACATAATCCCCCATGACAAGAGTACTAGGAAAAGTGTCTGCTTGCCTTCCTGGCTTTGTTCTTGTGGGGATGATTGGGTGTACGTTTATGTGTAGTAGTAGGTGCTGCTTTTGGTGTGTGCGTTAGAGGTTGCTGAGGATAGGTGTTGCTGTTTGACAGCTTAAAAGGTCTTTGAGGTTTGGAAAGGTTTCTTTTATCTGCCTCAACATATAAAGGTCTATGTGTGTGGTGAGTAGTATGTGTGAAGAAAGTAGTGTGTGTGTTCTTTACAACCTGGTTTGTAAGTAAGCTTTTACCTCCAAGGAAGTTATGTATGTACATCTCTCACTTAATGTGTTAGTTTTTTTAAGGATTAAAAGGTTGTTGAGTACATGAGGCAATTGCTACATTGTATCAGGATGTCCATATCTACCAAGCTGGCTACAGAAACATTAGGAAATTTCAAATCCATGTTGTCAGGACCTGTATTAGGTTGGGATATTATGATTTAGGGACTTGTTTTTACAGGGGTCAACTGAGTGGTGCCTAGGGTTAAGGCTAGGTGTTAGATAAGCTGTTTACAGGTACCTAATGCAGCAAGTGCTATGGATACCAACTTTGCCTAGCAATAACATTGGTATATAAGCAGCACTTAACATCCTTTGTCACCAGATATGCCCAGTTCGATATCATTGTGACATCACCAGTGCAGAATGGCTATGAGTGGGTAAAGGAAGAGATACTGCAGTGAGGAGAGAGGATACTGTACTGTTACCTTTAATTGTACTAAAATACTCAAGCATTGGTCCTGTCTACAAAAATTAATTCAATACCTGCCTTTATCCAGTTCATACATAAAGTCAATACTTTTCTGCAGTGGTTACCGGCTACAGCCTTGGCTGCAGTCCAAGTATTAGAACTCATGTTTAGTAAAATAATATAGCAATAACCCACGCCTGGGTGTGGGTAATGCGGGATTTACCCACGGTTGGCGTGGTTTGGTCCCGAGGGCGAAGACAACCGTGGGTAAATCCGCGTACCCACACCAGAAGTGGTTATTGCTATTATATATGACATTATTTAAGAAAAGAAATAATTACTTTTCTTAAATAATGGCATTGTATAATGCCTCTTTGCTGCCCTTCCGCAGCTGTCTGGTATCAGGAAGTTCTGATGTACTGCATGCCTCGCAGTACATCAGAGTTGGCCAAAAGCAACGGAGAAAGCAAGATCTCCATTGCTTTTTACTGTTCGCTATGTTAAATGGGTTTAACATGGAGACAGTTTAAAATAAGCAACGGAGTCCGTTGCTTATTTTAAAGCTGTGTCTCTATGTTAAAACCATTTAACATAGCAAAATAAAAGCAACGGAGATCTTGCTTTCTCCGTTGCTTTTTAAACCTGTCTCGCTATGTTAAATGGGTTTAACATAGCGAGACAGCTTTAAAATAAGCAACGGAGATCTCTGTTGCTTATTTTAAAGCTGTCTCGCTATGTTAAACCCATTTAACATAGCGAGACAGGTTTAAAAAAAAGCAACGGAGAAAGCAAGATCTCCGTTGCTTTTTACACACTGTGTCGCTATGTTAAAGGAGTTTAACATAGCGAGACAGCTTTAAAAAAAGCAAAGGAGATCTCTGTTGCTTTTTTTAAACCTGTGTCGCTATGTTAAATTCTTTTAACATAGCGAGACAGTGTTTTAAAAGAGACTTATACTAATGGAAAAAGTCCGGGCGACGGGACCTTTTTCCATTAGTATAAGTCGATTTACAACGTGCACGCTGGCCAATCAGCGTGCACGTTTTGGAATATTAATGGGGGGTCATGGTATAATTATAAATACTGTACCTTAGATTGTTTAGCTGGTTAGAGTCACATGTGCAAGGTACACTGGAGAAAACAGACAACAGCAGGGCCTGTTTGCCATACTGTTCAGAGAAGGTAGACACTACAAGCCAATACCACACTTTTGCTGGATTTGTTACAACAATTCCTTCTGCACTAATCCCTTTTTGTTGGCTTAGGATGGACATCTCAATATGTGACACTGACTTGTCTGTAAGTTCGACACACACACACACACACACCTGCATATATTAACAAAACTGCATTGATCACAAACAAGTAAAATGCAACAATATTCATATACATAAATTAGTGCAACACTCTTTAAGTAGATAACAGATAGTTTGACAAGTATTACAAGTTGTGAAAGCTGGTGTTATGTAATAGTAGATTTGGTGCATAAAGAGGTATGGACAACTCAGAATGCATACTTTCTGACCAGATGTATAGCGTTAGGAGTTGTTTAGCGATATGAAAACTAAAAAAAAAAATTAGCAGTTGGTTGGATTATGTCAAACTGTACAACGGATGAAGAGGAGGTATTATCCGAGTTGTGTGAAATTAAAGAGGGTGACAGGGGATTGGGAAGGGGAGTAAGTTAGAGCATTAGATGTGTGAATCTAGATTAAGGTAGTAGGAAAAAGGGAGATTTGGGTTGAGAGGTAAGTGAAAGAAAGTTAGAGGAAAGGAAGAGGATGAAATAACATAAGAGACGGTGAATTTATGGTGGGAAAGGAGGACAGAGATGGGCTTAGTGCATGCAGAGGAGTTCACCTTAAAATGAATCCATGGAAACTGTCTACAGGAAGTTGGTAACATTGTTAGAATATTACATTTAATAGATTCAGTGAATGAAAGAGTGAGCATACTTACAAATGTTGTCATGAAAATGAAGCTGTAAAAAAGAAAATTTAAATAGCTTGCAGATGTACCAGCAAACAAGATATTAAATTCCACCTACTAATGGCAAATGCAGGGTTTGTTACAAGAGAAGGTATTAGCTAGAAAATCATACTAAAAATATAAAATCACAGAGTAAGTAGATCAAGGCAGGTTAACAGACAGAAGCATTATTTTGGCAGGTTTTGATGATTTGATTTTGTAAATCATTATCTTAGTAACTGTATTTTTTATTTTATTTATTTGTTTTTATTTTTTATTTTTTTATTTATTAACTAGGCAAGCCGACTGGACCAAAGCAAATTATACTTTTCAAGCGTGACCTGGGAGCACTGTATAGTTTGGAAGTGGAAGGAATTAAACTATGTACCCTTAACTACAGAAGTGCCTTAATCCTCTGTTAAAAGTACCAGACAACTACCAGCTTGATGTGTTCTATCTCTTTAATCTTTCTGATATAAAAAATGCATTTGCACAGTTTTTGTTGTATAAGCTCAGCAGATCCTGCCCAAGTGTCCTGCAGAGACCTACAATGCCAGAGAGACAAAAGGAGAGACTTTGGAGTGTTTAAGTACTTTTTTCTGTTTTTTTCTTGTTGCTTATTGCTATTTCTGCCTAAACGCTCGTTTTCTTGCATTTATTGCTTCTCAGAATGCTCATTTTATACTGAAATTGCATTTATTTGTGCCTGCACTTTAAATTTCATTTTTTGTTGTAAACTGTGTTTTTAATTCTTATTGGCTTCCGACTCAAGTGTGACAGCCATTACTGCACTATAAAAGTGTTTTTGCATTTGTTTCTACTGTTTTCTTGATAAAAACAAAAAAAACTTGCTATTTTCCCACCTTACTAAGCTAGAAGAGTCCAGTTTCAGATACCTGCTAATACCTGGATTGTGTTTAAGCTTCTGTGTTTGGCCATACCTTACTTGGGCAAAAAGGAAGTTTCTTTGTTCATCAGTGAGAGTGGGGAGCTCTGAATAGCCTACCTGCCCTTGGAGGAGTGCTTTCTGCCCAGAAACTGTAGTTTTATTGGCCATTTTAGACTAATTTCTATCTCTTTAATCTTTCTGATATAAAAATCGCATTTGTGCGGTTTTGCGCGCCGGGCAGCGCTGGTTAGCTAGAGTTAAACTATTCCCGACTCCACAAAGTATAGTCTTCAGTTTTTCCCTTGGAACTAGACAAACCTTCAACTTTAGCACTCAGATCATTTATTTTACAGCCCAGCACTTGGTTAAAACTCATAACAAGCACTAAATACCCCTAGCACTAGCCCCCTTATACTGCCCAGAAGGACAAGGCTCTCTATTCGTCCCCACCAGTCAATAAAAAAAACAGCTCACTCTACCTATTCAGGCATGTCCAAAGGGCAGTTTCCAGTACTTGCCAGTCCAACTGGTGAATATGGGAATTTTGAGGCAATGTTACAACTGCCTCATGTACACAGACAAACCTCTCCTTCTACCACCAAACACTAATATATGCGAGAGATGCAATTATACAGCCAGACTGGAAGCAAAGCTCTCTCAACCCCAGACTGTAACTGACTATCAAGAGGAGAAGGGTAATACTTGCAACACACCACCAGTCTCACATAGACCTAACAAACCAACACAGGCAAATAATACACATAAATACACAAAAACATACTCGGAGGCTCTAAATAAAAATCTGCAAAAGCAACCTCCACAACCCATCACCAGCCATGAAACACATACTTTACGTAATCAGTATGCCACAGAATCATGGCCCTTAAGGCAAAATAACATACCCAACATACTAGTGATAAGCGACTCTATAGTCAGGCACACTGATGTCCAACAAACTAGGCTGGACAAGGAGAAGGTTACAGTTAGCTGCCTGTCGGGCGCCAGGATCCGCCACATAATACAAGCACTACGATCACTCCAGAACAAGTACAAATATGACTCTGTCATTGTACATGTTGGTGTGAATGACCTGAGACGTACCTCCCTGGACTACATGAAAAGAGACATGGAAGAGCTCTCTGATCATGTAGCCCAGGCTGGTAGGACCCTGACCCTGAGTAGCATTCTGCCCTCACCAAGAATGATGCCACAGTATAAAGAAAAAATGATCAACTTCAACCATTGGCTAAGTTTCTGGTGTCACTCAAAGGGGGTTCAGTATCTGTCTGTCTGGGATGACATGCTTGACAAGCCACGTTGCTTTGCAAGAGATGGCTTGCACCTGTCACCCTTAGGCTTTTGAATACTGACAAAGGCTTTTGCCATCCCCATAGTGCCTTTTTTAGGCAAGGCTCAAAAGACAAACCCAACACCATAAATAGCACAAGTAACCAAAAACTGAGGGTAATACTACTCAACGCCAGAAGTCTAAACCTCAAAATGCATGCACTCGAGGCACTCCTCAGTATGTTGAACATTGATATCTGTGCAGTAACAGAAACCTGGTTTAAGGATTCAGAGAGCACCCCAGCACTACTAGGCTATAACTCATACCATACTTTTTGGCCACAGAACCCAGACCGAAACACAAAAGGCGAGGACGTATCCATATTCATCAAGGATACTCACACCTCCAGGTTAATGGTGCAGCACGATGCATCAGAGATCATCCAAGTGCAACTAACAATGGGCAAAACTGCAATCCAAATTGTAGCTTGCTACAGATCAACCACCATGACCCAGGACTCCTATTCCACATTTCTAGAGACACTGGGAAATATGTACGTCCTACCAAACACCCTAATACTGGGTGATTTCAGCTATCCAAACATTAACTGGGAGAACTACTCAAGTACTAACTCTCTTATGCAATGCTTCCTAGAATTTATAAACTCGAACGCCCTAGATCAACTGGTCAACACTCCCACCAGAGGGAACAACATATTGGACCTGGTCATCACCAACATGGGTGACCGGTGTTCCACATCTGACGTCAACCCCTCGCTCGTTAGATCAGATCATAGACTAATCACTCTGGATATTCACATTCTGACCCTAACCCCAATCAAGGAAACCACAGTGAAAAACTTTTCAAAAGCAAACTTCACGTTGCTTAAGACCGAGGTGGAAAGGTTCACAGCCCCCACCCCAATGGACAATGCTGTCCAAGCTGCTGAAACCTATACAAAGGCACTCTATGATCATCTGCAGGAATGCATGGATCATGCTATCCCAAGTAAAACCAAGACTCACTCCTCCAAGAAAAGGAAACCAGTCTGGTGGACCCCTATCATAAACAGGCTCTACAATAGAAGGAGGAAACTAGTACAGATAAGAGCAAAATCCCTAGAAGGAAAGACATCCCTGATCAGTATCAGCAAGAAACTACGATCCCTCATTAAATCATCCAAGGCTAGCTTTGAAAGAAAAGTTGCCAAGGACTCCAAAGATAACCCCAAAGCGTTCTTTAGCTATGTCAAGAACATAAGTGGAAACTCTCAGATCTGCTCTGAGTTGGTGCAGAATGGCACAAAATACACAGAACTGACTGATATTGCCAACATTTTGGTAGACAGGTTCAGTGCAAACTTCACACCTCTCTCACCCCCTAAAGGGCCCATAACCATACCAGAAGAATGTAAGGCCCTGGCAATCACCGACACACAGGTTAAAACAGCCCTATCCAAAGCCAAAAACACAGCCTCAATGGGACCGGATGGTGTCCCAGGCTGTGTCTTACAAGAGCTCCAAAATGAACTAACCCCTCACCTAAACACACTGTTCAGACTCAGCCTCTCTACAGGCTACATACCCACAGAGTGGCACACAGCAACAGTTATCCCACTCCACAAAGGTGGTGCCACAATGGACCCCGGGAACTATCGCCCTATAAGCCTGACTAGCCTGGTCTGCAAGGCTATGGAGCACATCATCATGGAACTCATTAACAGAGACATTGGGAACCTCCAAACTTTGGACCCCACCCAGTTTGGTTTTGTTAAGGGCAGATCATGCCTCCTAAACCTGGTGGATGTCTTTGAGACAGTTACCAAGGCATTAGATGAGGGTAAGGAGGTCCACACAGCCTATCTAGACCTTGCAAAGGCTTTCAACACCATTCCCCATTCTGTTATTATAGACAAACTCACCAACCTGAACATTAACCCGTACGTCACGAGATGGGTTGCAAATTGGCTCATGGACAGAACCCACACGCAGAGAGTTGCAGACTCTAGGTCCGACTCTAAACCGGTTAAACGTGGCGTCCCCCAGGGCTCAGTCCTAGGACCCCTCCTGTTCGGTATCTACTTCTCAGAGATACAGGCAAGCACAGGAGGACTTTGGCTGACCAAGTTTGCAGACGACTGCAAACTAGGGGCCATAACTGATTCTCCAGCTGATACAGACACCCTCCAGAAGGGTCTCACTAAGACGGATACCTGGTGTCAAAATCATGGCCTCAAGCTGAATGCCAAAAAGTGCATAGTCATCCTCTTTGGAAAAAACAAAGTACCCGCCAACTGCCACATAGGTGGCAGTCCCCTAAATACAGAAAAGTAATAAGGGATCTGGGGACCCAAGTAGATAGCAATCTCTCCTTTGATAATCATATTGTCAAGGTGGTTAGAAAATCCTTCTGCGTGGCCCACCTAATCTCAAAAGGGTTCGCATCCAAAACAAAGAAGGTTATTGTGCCTCTCTACTCATCACTTATTAGACCCATTATAGAATACAATGCCCCATTTGAGATGTACCTTACAAGACACCTGCAACAGCTGGGAAGACCACAAAAGTACTTCACCAAGAGGATTACTGGCCTCAAACAGATGACCTATGCAGCCCGAATAAAGAAACTCCAGCTGTACTCAGTTGCATACCGCTTACTCAGAGGTGATCTCTGCTTGACATACAAGGCCATGTCCAACCCAGAATTGATGGATATGCTCCACCTAAGAAAAAACAAATCCCTGAGAGCCACATGCTCTAGGGATATAAACCTTACCACAGCAATGAATAGGATGTGCTGGAGGGATAGATTCCTGACCCAGAGACTCCCCATGCTTTGGAACAAGATTCTAATATACATCAGGCAGAGCCCCTCACTAGCACTCTTCAAGAGAAACCTGGATGTGTGGATGGGAAACAGAAAATTTACCCCGGGGATCACTGCAGTGGCTCTGCTGGACAGAGGTGCAGGAAACTAATGGCTCTGCTGGTCAGAGGCACAGGGAACTACTCTAAGGGGGTGGTGAAAGCCAACACACTCTGGCTAGGCTTATAAATGCCCTTGGGCAGATAGCCTAGTACTTACCTATGAACCTATGAACCTATGCTGTCAGAGCAGGGTCAACAGTACCATCTTCAATGTTCAGTGTATCTAAAACCAACTGAGAGCCTCTTCTGAGACTTTCAAGGTGTTTGTAGTCAATTTTTAGTGGATTGCAAACCCTCTTAGCAAACCACTTATCAATGCTGGTTTTAAGGGACCTCAATGTACCCACCTTCCTTACACTTAGGGACAGCGGGGTCTATATTAGTTCACCAAAGTCTAACTTCAGCGAACACCTATTCAGTGACTTCACTTCAACAAAAATCATTTTAGTGATTCACTGAATCTACCAAGGGCCACAATGGACCGACACACAACTAAATCAAACCCACACACACCCTGATGTGGGGGGAGGGGTTGTACCCCCCACCCCCCACAACTATATATACCAACTTCAAGATCACACTACAGTGGAGAAAAGGGCAAAGTTGAGTAGTTAGCCAACGACTTCTTTGCCCTTGGTAAATTCATCAAATCACTGACGCAATTTTCATTGAAGTGCAGTCACTGAATGGGTGTTCACTGAAGTGAGACTTCGGCAAACTAATATAGACCCAGGGGCAGCATATTCCACATCCTCCCCACTATGTTATGAAAAGCTTTCCACCCAAACAGAGCCTTCTGACTGACACAGCACCATGCTCCTGGTATTTTATAGCGTCCAGGGAGTGATTTGAAAGTTAGATATCAATGGTAGCTGCCATAGATATAATATGTTAACATATTTGTGCGTTAAAATTAAATCTTCTACCACAGAAAAATGTGTACTTAATTATATAAAAGTGTAATCGCTCAAGCCTAGATGTATAATCCAAAGACCTAACTTTTAAAATCTGTTTGGTAAAGAATTTCAGAAATCTATACCAGTCCCTTAATCTGAATACAAGAGTTGGTGCAAGCTACAATGTAGAGTAGGTCTGATAATTACTTCAAACATGGGTTTCATCCCTTTTTGACAGAGCGCACAAAATATCTCTGATGACCAAGTAGCATCTTTTAATAATTAATGGCATGTTGGCTTCATATGTCAAAGATTTATCAATAACTACCCCAAGATCCTTAGCAGAGCAAGTTATAGCCAGGAGGACATTGTTTAGAGCATGGTATAACAAGGATTATTTCTTCTAAAATTAACGAGTTTTGATTTGTTGCATTAAATCTGATGTTCTTGGGCAATGCACAAAACTGAAGGGTACCCAGGAGCTCCTGTGACTCTACCTGTCAGACAGTTTAGTTACAGCTGTCCTCTCCTTTATGTCATCCAAACTTACTGGTCCAGATATCTCTGGAAGCAGGAAAGTGTGCCACAAACATGAAAAAAAGGACAAGACTCAGAAAGTTAGAAATAGCTTCAGCTATTCTGTCCCCTAATTATCTCACATACAGACAGTTCTTTATTCACCTTGTTATACAATTCAAAGGTGAAGTCAATGTCCCAACTGTGTAAAAACTCACACACTAATAAGAAAACTCACAGCACCATGTCTTCTCAGAAGAAATGTAATAAATATGAAGTGCTTTTGTCTTGACTGTCAAACATCATTACCAATAGCAATACCAAATATCATTCATTTTATTTCCCTTGCACTTGAGCACACACACACACACACACACACACACACACACACACACACACACACACACACACACACACACACACACACACACACACACACACACACACACACACACACACACACACACACACACGTATATATATATATATATATATATATGTATATATATATATATATATATATATATATATATATATATATAAATGAGTCACCTTTCAAAGTACAAAATACCGTATGATCAAGTTTTACTTCACCGAGACCAAAAACCAGAATCTACAAATCAATGAACCTTTCAAATACGGAATATCAGAAGACTGAAAATAGAAAGGCACACCCACCATATGCCCATGACCCAAAACTATTTTGTTTTTACATTTTTTCAGGGGGGCTGCACCCACACACACACACACACACACACACACACACACACACATCCCATGCAAATTAAATATACCAATTCCGAGATCACACTACATTGGGGAAACCAGACAGTGAGGTACGCATTACATCTAAACGTACTCTGCAACACTGTTTCAAATTACGAATAATGAAATAAAGCTTTAATTAATGATAATAACATGAAATAAATAGAAAATTGTAGTAATGTACCTGCTATAGACTCACTTTCTTACTTTCTGGTACAAAGTTGTTCTATTCAGATTTTAGGTACTTCAAGCACCATTAAAAGTAACGTCCACCATTTTCCTTATGTACAGACTGCAAATCTTTAAAGGATAGTACACTACTTATAGACATGGACATTAGTAATTATAACACTCTCTGACAATGTGTTCTTCGATCATGTCAACTTTCAGTTATGTGTGTATTCAGGTTTTTGGTCTCAGTGAAGTACAACTCGATCATATGGTAATTTGTAATTTGAACGTAGATCCATATACATATACAGATACAGATATAGATATAGATATAAATATAGATATAGATATAGATAATATAGATATTGGAATCCTACAGCTAGTTGAAGTGCTTGTTGGTCAACATCTGTTTATTTGAGCACAGTTGATTAACGTTTGCAGATGGCCGACAGTTGTGTGAGATCAACAATCTATCTGGGTGGAGAAATATTCCTTTTACCCAGAGATTGGTGATCTCAGATTTTAGTATGTATAATTAGCAGTGTGTTTGGGGGGGGGGGGGGGCACAAATAAATTATGGTATTTTTTTTTCCAGGAAAGTTGCATGCACTGAGGTTCTTTAGTGCATGTGTGGAAGCATGTCAACATTCATCTTATCAACCTTTTGTGGTCGATGTTTTGACTGTCTGTGTTTGTGTCTGTTGATGTAAATTAGTATACACATATATATGTATGTATCTAAATATATGTGTCTAAGGCACTGCATCGAATAGAAAGTGCCCACAGACAGGTGGTTGACAAGTGTGCAAGATCAACAATTCCCGAGCAGGGGAATATTTCCTTTCCCCAGGGACTGTGCAAAAGTATATATAATTAGCAGACGGTAGGGGTATAAGGGGGGAGGGTGCCTCCCTCCAAAACACTTGCTGTTAATTTAGTCTGCTGTGAGGTAATCCCACAGCATGCACAGAATGTTCCAATACTGCTGCATTCAACATTATGTTGTCAATCTACTGTGTGTCAGGGTACTTGCTTTTGATGCAGTACCCTAACCATACACACACATATATACAAACATATATATATATATATATATATATATATATATATATATATATATATATATATATATATATATATATATATATATATATATATATATATATATATATATATATGTGTGTGTGTGTATGTGTGTGTGTATATATATATATATATATATATCTATATATATATATATATATATATATATATATATATATATATATATATATATTTCTTAAATGGCATTTCTGGCAACCTAAAGTTTGTTACGGTGGATGTGGTTGATTTATTTTCAGTTATTCCTCACAATATAGGGTTAATTTGGTTGGTGGAAGCCCTGAGGAACAAAACTGGGATCACAGAAAATGATATACTACTGTGTTTAGAGTTAGCAGAGCTTATACGTAAGAACAATTTCATGTTCTTTGAGGGAGAGATTTTTTGCCAGGAAACTGGGGTTGCTATGGGGGCTAGTTGCTCCCCTACATATGCAGATATTATTTTGTAAGTATGGGAAGAAAAATATGTGCATTTATTATTTATTTATTTATATTTGTTGACCGGGAGTGTCCAACTGGACGTAGGTCCATTTTCAGCGAATGCCCGGGGAGAAAAGCTCCACAGTTAAAATAAACAGACAGTAGTTACATTGGATTACATAGCAATTAACAATTTACATAGCAATTACTTACAACATATTTACAGATGAAGAACATAGTACAACAGTAGACAACTAGAATCTTTATCTGTGAAGTACATTAACAAACATTAACAAATGTTACAATAAGAAGTTCCTGCTGTATAATAAGTACTGGCTTATGAGCATCTGAGCTTGCTATAATCAAGGTAGTTAGTGGAGTGGAAAGAAAGGTAGTGGTTGGATGGGGTGGGTGATATTAGAGTGGGAGTTGCAAGGGCATAGCCAGCATGTTTTTAGGTGCGCTTTTAGTAAAGTTTTGAAGTGGGTGCATGATGGTACGGAGGTAATTGTGGGTGGGAGGGAGTTCCATAATTTGGCTATGGTGCAAGAGAATAGTGCTTCACCAGCAGAGTTATTGGCTTTAGTCATCTGCAAGTGATTTTTGTTGCTGGATCTTAGTGGTCTGGTGGTGCGATAGGGTTGGAGTAGATTCTGGAGGGATGGGACATTTAGTGGATGGTTTACTAGTTTGTGGGCGAGTGAGAGTTGATACCATTGAAGGAGGTGAGGGAGTTGAAGCCAGCCCAGTTCAGCAAGTGAGAGACAGTGGTGACTATGGTAGGATGCCCCTGTGGCGAATTTGGCGATTTTATTGTAGCAGGTCTCTAGCTTGTTTAAATTGCATTGCCTTAGGTTGGTATATATTGGAGAAGCATAAAGTAGGGTGGAGATAAGGTGGGAATTTGTTTTTGAAATCTTTGCTGCTTTGGTGAGAAGTTGCTTATTTCTGTACAATGCTCACAGTTTTTTGTGGACTTTTTTTATGGTCATGGATATGTGAATGTCAAATTTTAGTTTATTATCTATTTCCACTCCTAGCAATTTGGTGTGTTCAGTTGGGTATATAGTGGTGTTGTCTTTTGCTGTGATGTTAAAGTGAGAGCTGTTTTGAGTATGTTTGGTGGGTTGGAAGATGAGTAGTTTAGTTTTGTTTGGGTTGAGTATTAATTGGGCATCGGATAACCAGGTTTCAACAGAGGAAAAGGCTTCCTGTGTGACTTTTTGCAGTTTGGGTAGGGACTGAGCTGAGCAGATGATGGTTGAGTCATCTGCATATTGTATGAGTGTGCCATGTTTGGTGGCAGCGGCTAGATTATTGGTGAAAACAGAGAAGAGTAGGGGTCCAAGGATGGATCCTTGGGAAACCCCTATGGAGACAGGAAGTTAAGGAAATATGTCATTCTGCCATACAACGGATTGTTGGCGGTCAGACAGGTAACTCTGAAACCAGTTGGTGACTGATTGTGAGAAGGATAGGTTATTGAGGACAGAGATAAGTTGTTTGTGTGGGAACATTTCAAATGCTTTAGATAGGTCTAGGAAAGTAGCAGAGGAGAGATAGCCATTGTTTTTATGCTGAAGGATAGTGTTAGTAAAGGAGAGTAAGGCAGTGGTGTGCCAAGGTTTGATCGGAAACCATGCTGAGTATTAGAAAGGAGGTTGTTAGTAAGGAGGTAGGCTGAGACCTGAGAGTGTATGCATCTCTCTAGTATTTTGGAGAGTGGAGAGAGAATAGCTATGAGGCGGTAATTGGATAGTTCTGTGGAGGGTCCGCCTTTGTGAAGGGGAAGTATATGTGATTCTTTCCACAGTGTGGGAAAGTAACTTTCTAACAGAGATCGGTTAATCAAGATGGATACTGGGTAGGCCAGAGCATCAGCTGCGATTTGTAGGTATTCACTTGGGAGGTTGTCTGCTGCTAATTTGGTGGGCTTAAGTTTAGTTAAGAGTTTTTTTATGTTGGAGGTAGGCACAGGAGAAAAAGAGAAGGCAGTGGGGAGATTACTAGTTGAAGGTGTGGGTTGGAGGGGAGGGGGGTTGTGTTGTTTAGCTAGTGATAGTATAGTTTGTGTGAAGTGTGTGTTGAATGAGGAAGCTATATTTTCTGAGGAGTGAGGGATGTTAGGAGGAGGGGTACTGACTTTACCTGGATGGTGGATGGAGTTTATGGAGGACCAGAATTGTTTGGGGCTGTGTTGGGAGGAGTCTAGGGCAGACTGGCAGTATTGGAATTTGTCCTGTTTTATTAGCTTTTTGACTCTATTGTGTAGTTCTAGGAATTTCTGTCTAGTTGAGGGGGTTTTGGTTTTGTGCCAGTGCTCCCAGGCTTTATCCCTGTTTTTCATTTCTGACTTAGTGGTTTTCTGTAGCCATGGGGAGGGTTGTGCTTTGATTCTAGAAAGTCTTATCAGGGCATGGTAATTAAGGATGCTCAGGAAGGTAGTATTAAAAAATTCAACTGCGTCATCAAGACTGAGGTACTTTAGGGGATGCCAGTTACATTCTTTGAGGGATGAGATGAATGTGAGTGGGTTAAAGTTTATTTTTTTACGTATTTGACGATAGATGACAGGTTTAGCTTGGTATAGGTATTTTTTAAGTAGGAATGTTGGGGAGTGATCACTGAGGCTATCTGATAAGCAGCCTGTTATATATGACTGGGGGCTCTTACTGACTAGTATCCAATCCAGGGTAGTGTGCTTGCTGGAGTTTTTATTTATCCTGGTTGGTGACTGGACTAGTTGGGTGAAGCCATGAAGGTTTACATGATGGTTTGGATGGTTGCCAGAACAGGATTGCCAGTCAATATTGAAATCACCTAAAATGATAGTTTCTTGGTGAAGACGGAGGGTAGACCAGCTGAAGAGGTTTTCTAGTGGAGGGATGTTTTGGCCAGGTGGGATGTAGCATCCAATTATGTTGATGGATTTGTTTTGGTTTATTTTGAGGTTGGTATATATTATTTCTTCATTGCCTGTTTGTGGAGCTGATGATTTTAAGATCTGGATGTTTAGATGCTGTTTAAATATTATAGCTACACTGCCTCCATAATAGTATAATAGTGCATAGTAGTATTTATTCAGATTTCTGGATTTTATATGCTCGATTTCTTGATGATGTATGTATTTTTTAGGTAGGTAGCCTTGAACAGTTGGAAGATTTTATGCAATATTTAAACCATACCACTGCTTTTTTAAAATTCACACACCAGGTTACTACCCATTATGTGAATTATTTGGATGTTTCTATTTGTACAATTGAACAAGGTTTCAAGTCTACAGTGTATAGGAAACCTATATTTTCCAATACTTACATCAGTTACGCTAGTTCACATCTATTTTTTCAGAAAAAAGGGGTAGTCAAGGGACAATTTGTTTGTATATGTGGAATGACATCCCTGGATGAGGACTATGAAAAAGAATGTGTTAAACTGGAAGATATGTTTTTGGATCAAGGATATCCCAGGGAACTTATTGCTAACATCAGGAAAAAAGTCACCCAAGGTAGAAAAGATAAATACTGTCCAGTTCTGGGTTTAGGTGATAGCATTAATAATAAGGCTACAACTGCTGACCATTCAGGTTATGGTAAAGCCTTTGTTACTGGCTTTAATGTTAATGCATACCAGATAAAAAATATTGTGGAAAAAGAATGTAAAAAATTTTCTGAATTAACAGACCTTCCTAACTTGAAGGACAAACCTGTAAAGGTTGTTTTTAGGAGAGGCCAATATATCAAAATTTTGTTAGAACATGCTAACAACAATCCGCGATGGTGCAGTGGTAGCATTGTTGCCTCACAGCAAGAGGTTCTACCGTTCGATTCTTGGCTGGAGTGTGGGGAGTGCTTTCTGTGTGGAGTCTGCATGTCCTCCCCGTGGTTGTGTGGGCATTTGAAAGACATGCGTAAATGGGCGTGCCTTCGTTGAAGGATGAATGTTGAGCTGGCACCTCGGCGTTTGTTGTTCATCTTTGTTTGTTAGAACATGCTAACAATTATTAAGTTTATTCCAATAGGAGGAAAGTTGCCTTCAAATGTGGGGCATGTTCACAGTGTAATTATATAGGTTCATAGGTTCATAGGTAGGTACTAGGCTATCGGCCCTAGGGCCCATACAAGCCTAGCCAAAAAATGTACCCTGGCTTTCGCCACCCAAGAAAATTATTTTCCTGTGCCCCTGTTGACCAGAGCCACAGAAGTGATCCCCGGGGTGAATTTCCCATTTCCCATCCAATCATCAAGATTTTTCTTGAAGAGTGCTAATGAGGAGCTCTGTTTGACATAGATAGGTAGTCTGTTCCAGAGTATGGGAAGTCTCTGGGACAGGAATCTATCCCTCCAGCATGTTCTGTTTATTGTGGTGACAAGGTTTAGGTCCCTAGGGCGTGTAGCTTGGAGGTATTGGGATTTCTTTAAGTGGAGCATGTCCAACAGCTCTGGGTTTGACATATCTTTGTATGTTAGGCAGAGATCACCCCTGAGTAGGAGATATGTGATGGAGTAAAGCTGTAGTTTTTTGAGACGGTCTGCATAGGGTATCTGTTTGAGGCCAGTAATCCTCTTTGTGAGGTATTTCTGTGGTCTTTCGAGTTGTTGTAGATGTCTTGTGAGGTACATACCAAAAGGGGCATTGCACTCTATAATGGGTCTAATGAGTGATGAGTAGAGGGGAACAATGACCTCTTTTTTTCTGGATGAGAATCATTTTGTGATGAGATGAGCCACATAGAAGGATTTCCTGACCACTGTGGCGATGTGATTACCAAAGGAGAGACTACTGTCCACCTGTGTCCCAAGGTCTCTTATCACATTTTTGGCATTAAGTAGACTACCAGCTATGTGGTAGTTCATTGATACAGAGATTTTACCAAAGGGGATGACAATACACTTTTTGGCACTGAGCTTCAGGCCATGGCTTTGACACCAGGTATCTGTCTCAGTGATGCCCTTTTGTAACACAGAAAGAACAGATTCTAGTCACTGCTAGCAATAAATTACTTAAAGCATCTACATATTCTTACTGCAATTCTCAGGGTCTAGTTTATTTGGTTACCTGTGGGGCTTGTGAAGGTTTTTATAAAACTGAAAGACAATTAAAAAGAAGGATTTATGAACATGCCAATGATATTAGTAAGAAAAACAGCAGTAATGCATTATATAGGCACACATTGACATGTATTAGGGCAAAATGTTCCTTCTTTGTTATTGAACCTGTACCTAAGGACCTGAGTGGTGGACCCTGGGAATCTAAGCTAGAATACAGGGAAACATTCTAGCAAATAGTTCTTGAAGCTAACAAACACCCAGGTTTGAATGACAAAATATCTTTAGTTCCACTGTTAAAACTCAGGTCTGCTAAACTCTGATTTTTTGTTGTTAAACGTTTTATAACAACAATCATTATGTATTAAGTAATTTCATGTAGTATGATTTTTTAAAAACAATTTTTACAATTAAATTTTATGTATAAATTATTACAAATGTTTTTATAATCTGTTTTTATGTTTTTTAACATATATTTTTAGCATATTTATAAATACACATTTTTTACAGTAATACATATGTATATATACAAACATGTTTTTAAATAGCATCATTTTAACAAATATGCATTCGTTTTTATGTAACAAGTCAGTTTAAACCTAGTAACAAGGTGTTTTCTACTTATTTTACCATATGCCTTTAAGACAAGTCAATTATTTATTTTAATTAATTATTTAATGAGCTATATTAGATATATAAGTGAAATGTGTGTAGGGACATTGTTTGCTTTATCTGAAGAAGTCTGGGTGACACTTAGACGAAAACAATTGTAGTATGTAGTATGTAGGATTTTGCGTTAATAAAGAGTGGTTTGTATCTACAGGAGTTTCCTGCTTTTATTCTGTGCCTTTTGGTTACGTCCACAATATTTTTGGTGATAGAACCAACAATCTTATGATTCTCCTAACAACAAAGCTTTTTGCTGTGCCACTGATATTAACTTAGGTCACAGTCTGCAGCCTATGACTTTTGAATATAATATAATATGAATTACAAAATTTTATGTAGTCCTAAATATGACAATAAAATATCAAAGTAAAATAATTATGTTCCATTTCTTAGTCTTTGAAAGCAGTTTATACAATATACTGTAACCACATTAAGCTTCCAGGAATGAACAGCTTCAAACTACCGACAAGAATTTCAGTAAAGATCTACTTTAACTGTATAATTTGGTTGCATACAAAAAACAGCAAGCGATTATCACTGGAATGCTTTATGATATTTTTATTTTTTTCAGTATCACAAGTAAATTACACTTTGTTAAACCTGACAGTTTGCATCCTTTCGTCTATATGCTGTCAATCTCTACTGCTTCTATCTTTATTTATTACCTGTATAATCTAATTATCTCTCATTAGTCCAAAGCTGATTATTTCATTTATCTTTGTAAATGTGACAACAGAAGGCTCTCTTTAATTAAACACATTGACAATTAGCTGCTGTTTTATAGGCAGTTTTAAACGCCTCCTTTACAAATAGCACCCAGTATGATGTGATTATAATCAGATGTACCAGAAAGAATTGTGGGATGAGGCACTTTGATTAACAGCACCTTTTAGGAACAAGCTTATAAGACACTGGTGCTGTTAAAAAAAACAAGTTTGTATTCACAGTTCTGTGAAAAGACTGCTTCAAAAGAAGGCAGCATTTGCACAGTGCATTCACTTTTTTGGTGTGTCGTACTTAAAAAAAAAGCATAAATGCTGCATTTAGCAGTCTCACGTGTTTATGAATATGTCAATAACCTTTGCTCATTAAGTACTTGAACTGATTAAAGTAATTTTTCTTTGAAATTGTTCCTGTGACACAGAAATTGACTACAAATGTAATTAACTCAACCTAAAATTAACTAAAATATGAAATAGATGGATACAATTTCATCTTCTTACTGCAGCATAAAAAATAGCCAAATAACTAATAATTATAGACAATATAAAATATGTAGTTTAATAATTTTCATCTGTCTCCAATAATTCACATAATGTAGCATGCATATATGTGATATAGAAAGTAAACACATTTTTGTGTGTATGAATGCATGTTTTGTTATAAAAACTTCAGCATTTATTGATTTTCCAGACAACAGACAAGACATCAGATAGTCATGGGTGTGGCTATTCTTTAAAAATTACTGGAGGGGAAAGGACACATACTGAACTTTAAAATTTGGTTGTCTACAGCCTGTCCCATTGCATTATAGGCCATTTCAGATGACTAGCAGTAAGCCACCAGCCTCAGATTTTAGAACTACAGTGTTCAGTTTTACCTTTCACTGTTTTATCCATGCAGTCCTGAAAGCGTTTATGGTTAGTAGGCAAAAGGTGCTATAAAAGGAATAGTTAATGCACGATACAAATTTTCTCAGATTGATGTCCACATACTGTATTTGCTTATTACATTTAGTGTGGTGTCTGCTTCTGGTTGTGCATGTTGCTGGCTTGCAATGATTGGTACACAATTTGGTTCTCAGCTACGTGCCTAATATGTAAATTCTGCAGGTATCCTATGTGTATACTCAAATACAGATTGCTTAATTGCACATATTAAAGATGTGCCATAGTTGCATTCATTAACATTGAAATTGACTTTAAGTGCACATGCCAGCCAGACATGTGTAATTGTGTGTGTGTGTGCGTGTGTGTGTGTGTGTGTGTGTGTGTGTGTGTGTGTGTGCGTGCACGCGCGCGCACATGCACGTGCATGTTTGAGTGTGTGCGTGTGTGTGTGTGTGTGTGTGTAAGTGTATATATAAATGCATCTTACAATGAGTGACTCTTCATTTAAGATTATTTTCTCTATCTTGAACATGGTAAGCCCCAAAATTAGATCTGTCTCCCCATAACCCCAAAATGGATTAAGTGAATAATCACAAAATGACTAAATAAATCCCCTTAAAAAGAAACACATTATACATACATACATACATACAAATGTTTCAAGCACTGGCATTAAAGCCCTTCTAGCTTGCCAATATGCCAAACATTTGTTTCCATAATAAATGCCCAGGCTGTTCTTAAAAATTCTAAACAAGTACTTGCTTTAATGTAATTTGGTAGTCTGTTCCAAGCATCAGCTAGTCTGCCAGAAAACAAATTAGTACACTTCTCATTCCTATAGAATCTTCTAGATACGTTATCTGACGATTCTCTAGTACTTTTTGATACCCCAAACATTCCCAGAGGTAGTTGTCCCTAAATGCCCTATATACCTGAATAAGATCTCCTCTTAAATATCTGTAAGAGACACTGTACAAGTTCAGATATTTTAGTCTTTCATAATAACTTAGATTTTCACATCCATGGATGCCCTTAATATATTTCTGCTGTACTCTTTCCAGTTTATTCATGCTTGTTTTCCTATAGGGTTTCCATATTGTTATTCCATACTCAAGGTGAGTCTAATGTAACTAACAAATAATGACTTCATTATCTTTGATTTCCTAGACTTTATAACTCTTTTTTATACAGCCTATATTTCTATAACTATCATTATCCAATTGTTTGATATGATTAGAAAAACTCATAGCTAAATCTACCCATATACCCAGGTCCTTAAATGAGTCTACAGTTTCAATCACTGTGTGCTGTATTAAATATTCACCTTTCAGTTTATGTCTCCCAAATCTCATATGCTTAGTTTTTGATGTATTTATCAACATGTTATTCTTCTGTTCTCAAATGGTCAATTTAGTCAAATTATTTTGCAGACATGCCTTATCTGTAACACTTGTAATCAGTTTACCTAATTTCAGGTCATCAGCATATAGACTGTAGAACACCTCAGATGAAAAGGTAAGGTTTGAAAGATACAATCTAAACAAGTAAGGGCCTAGTACAGAGCCCTGTGGGACACCTTGAATGTAACCAAGGATTTCACCTGTCCACTTGGTGTGTGATACTTGCCATGTCCTATTTGTAAGCCATGCAGCTATCCACCTTATCAAGAGTACATCAATACCTAGTTGTACTAATTTATTGATCAGTGTTTTGTGCATGACCCTGTCAAATGCTGAAGTTAAATCTATATAAATCCCATCACAGCACAATTTTTCATTCATAGCTGTTATTTTATTGTTATAGAACATCATGTTACAGGTGGTAATAGATCTATTTTCAACATATGCACGCTGATATATGGTTTCAAGTCCCAGCCTATCCAGTTCTGACAACAACTTATCCAGTATTACCTTCTCCATTACTTTTCCACAACATGAAAGTAGACTTAAGGGTCTATATGATTCTGGGTTTGTCCTACTCCCCTTTCCCTTAAAGACAGGTTTAATAAATGTATGTCTCCAATCTTGCGGAATCTCCTCATATTTATATGACGTAGTGAATAATAGATGTAATGGCAGTGTAAGTTCTTGCTTAAGTGTTCTCAGTTCATTGTTACTTTTTCCGTCTCCTCCCTGCACTTTGTTTGGATCCAGTTTGCACAGTTCTTTTTCAATATAATCTAATTTGATTCCAGTATCTGGGGTTACCTGGATGTCACTAGGACAACTTACCACCCCTTTTGTGGAGCCAAACTGTTTTGCATAAGATTTTGTAAATATATCTATAATCTGTTGTGTCTGATTATAAATTTTAGAATCTGCACACAGTTTAGCACTTTGTGTATCGTTACTCCTTCCACATCTTATGTATCTATAGAAAGGTTTCCTATTATGCTCAAGGTCTTTATATGAATTTTTCTTCAAATTTTTCTTGAGCTTGTCTAACACTATGCTTAATTTGTTTGTCCAGCTCATTTATTCCAATTTTCAAAGTTGTATTTCGACCTCTCTTCCATTTCTTATTTTTTTTGTCTCTCACCTTAATCATGTATCTTGTTCTTATGAAAATATACCCCCCCTGATGTTGATGCCTAGATCTTGATGTTAAACATTTTTTTGACTTTTTTCACTCAAACAATTTCTCTTTCAAAACTTTCCACATTCCATCTGAAGTTTTTCCACTGAACTAACTCCAGGTAGTTTTATATAGTAACTCTTTTGCTTCCCTATAATCTGTAATTAATCTTCTGTGCATTGGCTTAGATTTCAGTTTGGCAGAATTATCTAGCAACAAATTAACCTTTATGACCCCATGATCACTGCACATCAATGGTGGTAAAACTTGACTTGAAGTTACAGTAATTTATTTCGGACCACAAACAATATCTAGTATATTCCGTCCCCTGGTAGGTTCTTTTACAATCTGAAGCATTTGTTGTTCCTGAAGATACTCTGTGAATACTTTCTTTACTAACATTGTTGAATCAATATTATTCCAGTCTGTTTCTGGTAAATTTAAGTCACCAGCTAATATCGTTCTTCCCTCATGTGTTTCATGTAAGATGTATGAATTCCTCTAGGTCATCTGCACTTGACTTTGGTGGTCTGTACACTCCAACAATTGTTATATGTTCCAGGGTTGTCTTTATTGTCAGAGTTACACAGTCTATAGTATTGGTATTATCATTGAACATGTAATAATCACAAGTCTCATAGCTATCTTTAATCCCTGTCATAACACCTTCACCTGATCTTTTGTTAGAATGTCTGTTACAGCAAAAACATTTATACGCTGACAGAACTGGTTTCCAGTCATTGTTCTTTAACCATGTTTCACAAACTATAACAACATCAATCTTGTGGGAATGTAGCACATTTTCTAATAAAAAAACTTTATTATTAATGCTCCTAGCATTAACAACCATCAGAGATGCATCAAATGTTGCTGTCTGTGAACTGTTACACTGCTGACCTGGCAAAAATCCTGGCTAGTGTTTGTCAAATACTGCAAAATATCTGCTGCAAAAATTCTTTTCCCTGATCTAGACAAATGCACACCATCCTGTCTGAACACGTGTGCCCAAAAGAAGGCGTGGATGCTCTACACATTTCCATTTTTTAAAACAGGGCATGTTTTCCTTGTAGGTGTTCATCCAAAAAATCTTTTCATTCATAATGACCTGTCTATCCTTTCTATAGGTGATTTGTGAAAAATATGTCCTAACACCAGTACAAGCCATACTATCTAGGAGGGCTGCCAGTTTCCGACTAACAGTCAGGCAATCTTTATTGGTGACATAATTTGTACCAACATAACACTACTTGATGTTCATTATTATGTCTGCAGATATAAGTATCAATTCCTCTAATTTATTAATTATTTCTTCATTCCACTACAGGAACTTAGTCAGATTGACATAATTAAGTTATTTCCATGTATGGAGGCCACTTAAAGCCTGACAATTATGATGTAGAAAATATACTTGGGTCTAATGTTTTTTGACAAGGATTTGGATTGCGATTTACAGAAGAACAAAACAGAACTGCACCATGATGCATAAAGCCAAGATAAGCTAGGATTTAAATGGAATTGAAGTAGGCCATAACAAAAGCACATTGCACAAAGAGGCACTAAATATCGAATGGAACAGATTCACCATGCATCCTCAGGACTAGAGCATTTCTAACGCAGTTGCCAAGTTGAAATACCTTGTGACTGACAGATAGATACATTTGCTTCCTATATTCATATCAGCCAGTCAGTTTATGTACCAAATATACCACTTAGTAAAATTCTGTATAATTATTTTTGCAGGATATATATAAATATATGTATTATACAGACTTATTACTTATCATAAATGCAGTGACCTTGGCTGGAGAAGGGGGGGGGGCTCAGGGGGTTTGGCATCCTGCAAAAATGATTATAGGGACACTAGAGACATTTGAACACAATGCTTAGCATTGCCATTTTAATAATTACTGTATCCCATAATGCATTGAGTCTTACACTGCCTATTGACATTTTGCACTGAATAAAAAGTTATCATCCTTGTTAAAATGCAAACAAATGCTGTTGTTAATGACACTGCAATTTGGCATGACTTGGTAACCAGAAGTGCATATAATAACACCTGCACCTCAGAGATAGAGTGAGCAATTAAATGTGCAAAACTGTTTTTGCTCTTTCTTTGGAAGGCTTTGATCTCCAGTACGTAAAATTACAGTATCATGTAAGGAAACAGGCATCACTCTTATATGAACTGAACAAACAAAAATGAGCAATAACTACTGCAGGGAAATTTTCAAAAACGGGATATAGTTTTGCTTCATTAAACAAGCAATCAAAAAAAATGCTACAACAAGAAATTATTTGCATATTATTATTAGCTTATGGCCTGAAAATACAAGGACACATGCGTATTCTTCAAGTATTCGGGCACGAGAGAATAATGTTTGTGAAACAAAACTGGATGAGCAACAGAACATAATTGCCTCATTATCAAGATGTGAAATTTCATCATCTTTACTTCTAAATCAGGATCAAATCCAAACATATTCAGGCGCAAACAATCACAATAAGGGACATTTTTTTTAAATATTGATAATGTTTGCTTAGAAAGTTTATAGCATATTATGATACTTTGCCATATTGTATTCTGTGAAGAACAAAATGTCCAACTTCAATATCTTGAATTGTTTAATGATTTTAATGTCAACCTCATACATTTTATAAGGGACAAATAGGGATCTCCCTGAAAAAAGGGTATGAGCGGCGAGGTTAGTTTGTCACTTATGCACAAGGAGCTTATACATGGGAGTTATCTAAGAATTACTTTGCGAGTTCAGAAGTTATGCATGCCTGAGTTACCAAAGTCTGTCTAACACCTGTCAGCAAATGTCAAAGAAAAATTCATTAACTTGAACCCAGTTATAGGAACAACTTCAAAGCTAAACTGTATTTATTAATTAACCAACTGTAGACTTATTTTTATCCATTAAATAAACACAGAGTCATATTGCATGACGGTGGTAAACTATAACTGGCAGATGTTATGTAGATAAGAACATTCCTTGCATTTATATCACTTTGATTCAACAATGAAACTCAAGGTGATCTGGTTACATATGACCAGAGTAGCATGTTCAGCTGACTTATCTACAAAAATAAAGTAGCATAAATAAAATAAAATCACATAATGTAATAACTAGCATGTTAAATTTAGAGTGGTATACTCCTGTATCCTTTGTCCATTGTATGATGTCTCTGTTCGTTCATCGGGTATCTTTACTTATTCATTGTTGCCTTCTTATATCGTTGCTGTTTATTGATGCTGCCTTCCATGTTTGTAGTGCTGTGACCCCTTTCATTGTGCAATTTTCTCAGGATTATATGTTTCCCAAATACATTACTTTGTAACGAATCTCACTGGGGTTTGTATTGCTCTTGTTCATTATATAGCAGATTTCTGTCTACATTGTAAACATACATATTTTGTAAGATTATTCATAACCTCTTTCCTGCTGTTTCTGCACAACAATTACAATGATATCACATCTATCAGATCAGAGAAAGTCATGTCTCCAAACATTATATTGACAAGCCCACTATTTTAAAATGGAAAATAGCACAACTTCCAGCAAGCTTTCAAAGAAACCACCAGAACTCATTGACTTTGGTGGATATAGCCACCTATATGCAGGGTTTGTGTCAGATATTCTTTTCTTTTTAAACACTGATGGTACTCTGTCTTGGAGTAATCAGACCTACCCGTTTACGATTAAACTAGGGACACATTTTCTACAAACAGAGGTCACTTGTACTTCTTCATACTCAATAGCAGCTTTACCACTGAGCCTTTTATGAAAGTGCATCTGGATTTCATCATTCTGAAGCAAAGACATGCAGCCATTTATATATCAATGCATTAATGGTGGCTTATTTGCTTCACTTCTACAATCAAAGATAAACATCAACTGGAATTTATTGGTCAGCGTTATGGCAATACAGTGGTTCATAATATCATGTCTCCCCCCAGTAAACTTCTAGAGAAAATTTATGGAACCTAAAGCATACTTTCTATTTGCTTCAGTGAATTATAATATTGTCAGCTCATTTGGGGCAGTTCAGTTTTACCGTTTCTTGGAATGTCTTGCCCAACTTTACTGTGGGACCCATGTCTATAGTTTTGGGGGACATAAAGTCAAATTTCTAATACCCTTATAATGTCTAATGACCATGATAATTTCAACATTTACCTATACTATGAGAAGAAACCTGTGGAAATGATAATAAACAGTCGCTCCAATTTTCGTGTGCATAAGTAACTTTACATGCATACTTCCCATAATATAATGACTGCTAAGACAGTGCTGAACACTAGGGGGCAGAATGACTGAAGAAAGGTATGCAACTGGTGACCCTAGGACATATACTAGGAGAGTGACAGAAAGGCATTCTGGTGGAAAACAGGTACCAAAGCTAAAAATAGACAGCTGTTCTATTCTCTGTGTTAAGATTATCTTTCACTAATTGAGTAAGATTCTCTTACTTCTAATCCTAGTGGGAATTTTTAGGAGGTCCCCGGACCTTTCCCTAATTTTAGGAAGTGTCCCAGGGTCTTTGTGCAGAAGAAGAAGGCAGTCTGAGTGTTTTCCTGAGGAAGAAACTGCAACCAGTATAAATTGGGTTTATGTTACTTATACAAAAAAGACAGATGAATCCTACACACTGCTGTAGGCCTTATTTAAATATTGCTGTGTGCGTGTCAAGGGATAAAGCTTAGCAACTGAAAGACTGAGGATCTGTTCCTTAATATTGGCAAAGTAAAGTAGTTGCTTAGTTCTGCTATGTTTGTTCTTTTTCTTATAAATCCTGCAAAGAAAAGACTGTAAATATTATTACTAGTGTTTGGATTTAAGTAACTCAGTACATGTTTATGTCTGAACTCTTTGATTCTGTTATCAGTAAAGCTATATTTGTTACTGAAATCTACTGTTTCTGTACATTATATGTAGGTAAATAGACTGCCAAGAGTACAAGATTTATCAATCTATCTGACTGCTATAGCTAACAATTCGCACCCCCCCCCTTACTTGTTATGATTCTCTTTTCCAATCTACTTCTCTTATCATTTTTTGAACAATTGCACTGCTCCATATAGAACCGACAATTCAGGAGTCGTATTCTGCCCATCCACAACCCTCCATGTTAATAAAAGTCTCTTCAAATGCACCCTGATGTAGAAATCCTTAATTTGAATACAGTGTCTTCTACCCCTTGCTTTTCCTTTTCAGGCTCTCTACAGCTTGGCCTGTTAAAACTTTATGAACCCATACCATATTTCCCTGTAGAAAATCCACAGATGTGTACCCTTATACATCTCTCTATACCCTTTGTCACTGTAGTTTTCCTGACCACTCTATCAGTGCAATACTTAGGATCATAGGAGGTTACTAGGCTAATGGCCCTGGGGCCCTTACAAGCCTAGCCAAGAGTTTATCCCCAAAAAGAAACCCCAGTCAGCACCTGCCTCCCTTGTCAATGAGGGACACAGGTGGAACACCTGGGAAAAATTTGTGGTTTCCCATCCACTCATCAAGGTTGCGCTTGAAGAGGGTCAGCATGGTACTCTGTCTGATGTGTATGGGAAGTCTATTCCAGAGACAGGACAGCCTCAGGGAGACAAACCTGTCTCTCCAGCAGGTTTTGTTAATGTTGCATGTTAGATTCAGGCCTTTTGAGTGGGTAGTGCATGAGGAGTTAGACTTACAGATATGGAGCATCTCTAGTAGTACAAGGCCTGATATTGCCTTCTAGGGGAGACTGAGAAATCTGTATGACACCATGTAGAGTGATAGTGATTTGAGCCTGTCTGCATTGCACAGCTCTTTGAGGTCATGGGATTCTCTTTGTGAGGGATTTCAATGGCCTTTCCAGTTGGTGCAGAGGTTTGGAGAGGTACATTCCAAACGGGACATTATACTCTGTTATTGGTCTAATGAGGGAGGCATATAGAGGTAATAACCTCCTTTTTTCTGGATGCAATCCCTTTACTTATGAGATGAACCAAGTAAAAGGCTTTTCTGACCACTGCTGCTACATGATGGTCAAATGTGAGGTTATCAACTTCAGTGCCAAGGTATCTCACCATAGGTTGTGTGCTTAGTGGGTTGCTGTTGATGTGGTAATCAGTAGGGGTAGTGTTTTTGCTAAATGGTATGATGATGCATTTGTTTACATTTTGCTTGAGGTCATGACTTTGGCACCAGTCATTAGTTGCTGTAAGACCCTCTTGCAGTATGTTAACATAATTTAGGGAGTCAATGACAGCACCCAACTTACAGTCATCTGCAAACTTGGTCAGCCACAGGCCTTTTGTCTTTTCCTGGACCTCTGAGAAATAGATGCTAAACAGTAGGGTTCACAGGACAGATCCCTGGGGAACTCCACTAGTGACAGGTCTGCTATCAGAGGTGGAGGTGCCTATTTTGACTTTGAGGGTCCTGTTGGTGAGCCAGTTGGCCACCAACCTGATGAGACAGGGCTTTATGCCAAGTTGTGTCAGCTTTTTGATCATGCCTTGAGTCGGGATTGTATCAAAGGCCTTGGCCAAGTCAAGGTAAGCTGTATGCACTGACTTTCCCTCATCCAGGGCTTTGGTGACAGTCTCAAAGAAGTCAACCAGGTTCATCAGGCAAGATCTGCCCTTGAAGAATCCAAACTGGGTGGGGTTAAGTGCTTGGAGATTGCCTATGTCCTTGTTTATGAGATCCATAATAATACACTCCATGGCTTTACAGACCAGACTTGTCAAGCTAATGGAGTGATAGTTTCCAGGGTCAGTAGTTGGCACTACCTTTGTTCAAGAGGATGACAATGGCAGTTCGCCAGTCTGCTGGAATGAAGCCTCTACTTAAGCTGGAGTTGGATAGGGTGCTCTATGGCAAAGCCAGTTCTTGCTGGAGATGGTGCAGAAGACATCCTGGGATACTACCAAATCACATGGAAGCTGTGCTCTTTGCCTTGGATAGGGCCTGTAACACTTGATCTATGGAGATGTGAGGTGTGGGACAAGTATTGGGGATGTTGAAAGGGCCTTTGGGGGGATATGGGGGTGAGGATTGCACTGAACCTATCTGCAAGCAGGTTTGCTAAGATCAGTGTAAGTGATAGTGTTAAGTACTAATTCAGAGCAAACATGGGCTTTGCCATGAGGTTCCTGATGTAACTGAAGAAGACTTTATGGTTTCCCTTTGTTTTGGTGGCTATCCTTTCCTAAAAGCCCTCCAGAGCCTTCCATATTAGTTGTCTATCCCAGGCATCCATCCTCAACCCCCTTTTCCCATTTTGCACATGGAGTCAGGGTGTCACTTCAATAGTGACAATCCTCTTGAGCCAAGGTTTACATTGCCAGGTGGCTAGCCCTGCAATAGTAGTTCATCCATACCACTCACTTGCACACACACTTGCATCTACAGCCAATTTAGAGTGTGCAATCTACCTACTACATGTCTTTGGAATGTGGGATGAAATCCATCTGACTGCAGCAAGGACATGCAGACTCCACACAGAAGGCACCCCAGCTGAAAATCGAACCTGAGAACCTCTTGCTGTGAGGTGAAAAAGCTAACTGTTGCACCACCGCAGTCACTCCAGGCATTATCAGTGTCAAATATAGTGGCATAAGAATCTCCTTATGTCTGAAGTCAAAACCCTGCATTTTATCAGTTCACTTTACATAACTATGTAGAGCCCATATCTAAAAAAATAGCTTTGATAATGCAAAAATGCCATAACTGAAAATGTCACTGCACATATAAGGGCATATGTCATGTATAATAACTGAACATAACACAAAAATGCATTAAAACATTATATATTTTATTCAGATAAATCAATGTTTTTTTCAGTATTCTAGATTAATTTTGTTTATAGGAAAAAATATACCATGCATACAACGAAAATCAAGATGGAAACAATTAATGTGTTTTACACAAAATAATCTACACTGTTTTTGAAATTGCCAGCAATAACATGGTATTACTGTATATAAAACTCTCACACTTGACCATCCATATGGGGGAGGGGGTTAACAAGCATTGGTACTAGTATGATTGAACACCACAAGGACATATAACCACATATAAACTGCATATACAGCTGAGTTACATGCATTGCATGCAGTATGAGTGAAATGCCACATGCGAACAGTTCAGTAATAATATACAGCTGAGTTACATGCATTGCATGCAGTATGAGTGAAATGCCACATGCAAACAGTTCAGTAATAATATACAGCTGAGTTACACGCATTGCATGCAGTATGAGTGAAATGCCACATGCAAACAGTTCAGTAATAATATACAGCTGAGTTACATGCATTGCATGCAGTATGAGTGAAATACCACATGCAAACAGTTCAGTAATAATATACAGCTGAGTTACACGCATTGTATGCGGTATGAGTGAAATGCCACATGCAAACAGTTCAGTAATAATATACAGCTGAGTTACATGCATTGCATGCAGTATGAGTGAAATACCACATGCAAACAGTTCAGTAATAATATACAGCTGAGTTACATGCATTGCATGCAGTATGAGTGAAATACCACATGCAAACAGTTCAGTAATAATATACAGCTGAGTTACACGCATTGCATGCAGTATGAGTGAAATACCACATGCAAACAGTTCAGTAATAATATACAGCTGAGTTACACGCATTGTATGCGGTATGAGTGAAATGCCACATGCAAACAGTTCAGTAATAATATACAGCTGAGTTACATGCATTGCATGCAGTATGAGTGAAATACCACATGCAAACAGTTCAGTAATAATATACAGCTGAGTTACATGCATTGCATGCAGTATGAGTGAAATGCCACATGCAAACAGTTCAGTAATAATATACAGCTGAGTTACACGCATTGCATGCAGTATGAGTGAAATGCCACATGCAAACAGTTCAGTAATAATATACAGCTGAGTTACATGCATTGCATGCAGTATGAGTGAAATGCCACATGCAAACAGTTCAGTAATAATATACAGCTGAGTTACACGCATTGCATGCAGTATGAGTGAAATGCCACATGCAAACAGTTCAGTAATAATATACAGCTGAGTTACATGCATTGCATGCAGTATGAGTGAAATACCACATGCAAACAGTTCAGTAATAATATACAGCTGAGTTACATGCATTGCATGCAGTATGAGTGAAATACCACATGCAAACAGTTCAGTAATAATATACAGCTGAGTTACACGCATTGCATGCAGTATGAGTGAAATACCACATGCAAACAGTTCAGTAATAATATACAGCTGAGTTACATGCATTGTATGCAGTATGAGTGAAATACCACATGCAAACAGTTCAGTAATAATATACAGCTGAGTTACACGCATTGCATGCAGTATGAGTGAAATACCACATGCAAACAGTTCAGTAATAATATACAGCTGAGTTACATGCATTGCATGCAGTATGAGTGAAATACCACATGCAAACAGTTCAGTAATAATATACAGCTGAGTTACATGCATTGTATGCAGTATGAGTGAAATACCACATGCAAACAGTTCAGTAATAATATACAGCTGAGTTACACGCATTGCATGCAGTATGAGTGAAATACCACATGCAAACAGTTCAGTAATAATATACAGCTGAGTTACATGCATTGTATGCAGTATGAGTGAAATACCACATGCAAACAGTTCAGTAATAATATACAGCTGAGTTACACGCATTGCATGCAGTATGAGTGAAATACCACATGCAAACAGTTCAGTAATAATATACAGCTGAGTTACATGCATTGCATGCAGTATGAGTGAAATACCACATGCAAACAGTTCAGTAATAATATACAGCTGAGTTACACGCATTGCATGCAGTATGAGTGAAATGCCACATGCAAACAGTTCAGTAATAATATACAGCTGAGTTACATGCATTGCATGCAGTATGAGTGAAATACCACATGCAAACAGTTCAGTAATAATATACAGCTGAGTTACACGCATTGCATGCAGTATGAGTGAAATACCACATGCAAACAGTTCAGTAATAATATACAGCTGAGTTACATGCATTGCATGCAGTATGAGTGAAATACCACATGCAAACAGTTCAGTAATAATATACAGCTGAGTTACATGCATTGTATGCAGTATGAGTGAAATACCACATGCAAACAGTTCAGTAATAATATACAGCTGAGTTACATGCATTGCATGCAGTATGAGTGAAATACCACATGCAAACAGTTCAGTAATAATATACAGCTGAGTTACATGCATTGCATGCAGTATGAGTGAAATACCACATGCAAACAGTTCAGTAATAATATACAGCTGAGTTACATGCATTGTATGCAGTATGAGTGAAATACCACATGCAAACAGTTCAGTAATAATATACAGCTGAGTTACACGCATTGCATGCAGTATGAGTGAAATGCCACATGCAAACAGTTCAGTAATAATATACAGCTGAGTTACATGCATTGTATGCAGTATGAGTGAAATACCACATGCAAACAGTTCAGTAATAATATACAGCTGAGTTACACGCATTGCATGCAGTATGAGTGAAATACCACATGCAAACAGTTCAGTAATAATATACAGCTGAGTTACGCATTGCATGCAGTATGAGTGAAATACCACATGCAAACAGTTCAGTAATAATATACAGCTGAGTTACATGCATTGTATGCAGTATGAGTGAAATACCACATGCAAACAGTTCAGTAATAATATACAGCTGAGTTACACGCATTGCATGCAGTATGAGTGAAATACCACATGCAAACAGTTCAGTAATAATATACAGCTGAGTTACACGCATTGCATGCAGTATGAGTGAAATACCACATGCAAACAGTTCAGTAATAATATACAGCTGAGTTACATGCATTGTATGCAGTATGAGTGAAATACCACATGCAAACAGTTCAGTAATAATATACAGCTGAGTTACACGCATTGCATGCAGTATGAGTGAAATGCCACATGCAAACAGTTCAGTAATAATATACAGCTGAGTTACATGCATTGTATGCAGTATGAGTGAAATACCACATGCAAACAGTTCAGTAATAATATACAGCTGAGTTACACGCATTGCATGCAGTATGAGTGAAATGCCACATGCAAACAGTTCAGTAATAATATACAGCTGAGTTACACGCATTGCATGCAGTATGAGTGAAATACCACATGCAAACTGTTCAGTAATAATATACAGCTGAGTTACACGCATTGCATGCAGTATGAGTGAAATGCCACGTGCAAACAGTTCAGTAATAATATACAGCTGAGTTACACGCATTGCATGCAGTATGAGTGAAATGCCACATGCAAACAGTTCAGTAATAATATACAGCTGAGTTACACGCATTGCATGCAGTATGAGTGAAATGCCACATGCAAACAGTTCAGTAATAATATACAGCTGAGTTACATGCATTGCATGCAGTATGAGTGAAATGCCACATGCAAACAGTTCAGTAATAATATACAGCTGAGTTACACGCATTGCATGCAGTATGAGTGAAATGCCACATGCAAACAGTTCAGTAATAATATACAGCTGAGTTACATGCATTGTATGCAGTATGAGTGAAATACCACATGCAAACAGTTCAGTAATAATATACAGCTGAGTTACACGCATTGCATGCAGTATGAGTGAAATGCCACATGCAAACAGTTCAGTTATAATATACAGCTGAGTTACACGCATTGCATGCAGTATGAGTGAAATGCCACATGCAAACAGTTCAGTAATAATATACAGCTGAGTTACACGCATGGAATGCAGTATGAGTGAAATACCACATGCAAACAGTTCAGTAATAATATACAGCTGAGTTACACGCATTGCATGCAGTATGAGTGAAATGCCACATGCAAACAGTTCAGTAATAATATACAGCTGAGTTACTCGCATTGCATGCAGTATGAGTGTAATACCACATGCAAACAGTTCAGTAATAATATACAGCTGAGTTACACGCATTGCATGCAGTATGAGTGAAATACCACATGCAAACAGTTCAGTAATAATATACAGCTGAGTTACACGCATTGCATGCAGTATGAGTGAAATGCCACATGCAAACAGTTCAGTAATAATATACAGCTGAGTTACATGCATTGTATGCGGTATGAGTGAAATACCACATGCAAACAGTTCAGTAATAATATACAGCTGAGTTACATGCATTGTATGCGGTATGAGTGAAATGCCACATGCAAACAGTTCAGTAATAATATACAGCTGAGTTACACGCATTGCATGCAGTATGAGTGAAATACCACATGCAAACAGTTCAGTAATAATATACAGCTGAGTTACACGCATTGCATGCAGTATGAGTGAAATGCCACATGCAAACAGTTCAGTAATAATATACAGCTGAGTTACATGCATTGCATGCAGTATGAGTGAAATGCCACATGCAAACAGTTCAGTAATAATATACAGCTGAGTTACACGCATTGCATGCAGTATGAGTGAAATACCACATGCAAACAGTTCAGTAATAATATACAGCTGAGTTACACGCATTGCATGCAGTATGAGTGAAATGCCACATGCAAACAGTTCAGTAATAATATACAGCTGAGTTACACGCATTGCATGCAGTATGAGTGAAATACCACATGCAAACAGTTCAGTAATAATGGTATTGTGAGTGAAGAAAAGGCTGAATATGGCAGACATGAGAAAATTATCTGAGTTTTCCATAATGATATGAATAAGGCATATGCCCATATTTATGTTGATAAAGGAGTTCAGAATACTCTACCTTTTAACCATAGATCCTTATAAATGAGGATTGTAAATATATGACACGTATCTATACTGTAAGCATGTAATAGTGTTGCAGGTAGTGAAGGAAGGGTTTAATCACCTGCCGGTCAAGTCCGGTCATTTTGTGAGCTCTGCACAAGAGTTCTGATAACACGTTAACTGAAAGATACCGGAAGAACTGACAGAAACTGGCAGGAATGTGCCCAGTGCTGAGTAGTCATAATAAAGCATTAGTGTCAGGAGGTTTTCCCCCTTATATAGTTAGATTTTTGTGTATTTATTTATTTCCCTTTTGGCTACAGTTTTGGCCACAAGGGCAAAGATGAAGGAAACATTAATGGACAATTTCAAGTAGCCATACAATCAGTATATCCAGTATATTTTTGGGAGAATAGAATACACCAAAGTACTTGCTGTAGAAAGCCAACACAGGCATGGGAAAAACATGCATACCCCACACAGACAGTGACTACAGGTCAATTCTGAACCCCAGGCCCTGCAGATATGAGGAAGAGACCCTAAATACTAAGCCACCATGTTTCCAAGTTCACCTTATATATTATTCTGTCTTTAAGCAGCCTGCCTGAAACTCCATGAACATGAAAGTGAAGTATCTCCTAAAAGATTAATCAGCCATCTCATGCATGTGTTTGGTGTTGGTTACATAGGTTTCCATTGTTACAGATTATACAATTTTGCCATATAATTTCTTTGCATCACCAAATTTTCCACTAATTGATAGCTGTTTGAAAATACTTTGCTGGCCTATATTTCATATCTTTTTTCAACAGCTAATATGTGTATACAGATACCTTTTGCTTTTAAAAGCTGACTTTGCAGGTCAGATCTGATTCTTCCATGTTACAGTTGTTATGTAAGCCCCATCTGCTCTATCCCTCTAGCTTAAGTGCAACTTTCAAATATCTCCTAAGAATTCACTTTTCTTTCATTTCTGTAGCTCTGGGCTGCATTGGCTGCAGATTAAGTACAGCAGACCTTTCACAGACAAATATTCCAGCTCATTCTTGTGTCTCTCCAACCACACCAGACAGCCAAGGTATACAATTACCTTCAACATCTCAACTGATGTAAAGTATGAAGTGTTATATTATAAACTCTGCTGAAACACATGATTTCCTACCCTGCACTGGAGTGTAATAAAAGCAATTTGACAGAAAAAAATTGATTCCTTTTTTTGTCCTTCTCTGCCTTTTACTAAAGAGCCTGCTCCCTAACTGCTTTAATGACCCATTCACAGCCCGTGTGTGTAATCGATGTAATGCTGAGGATGGGGTGCATTAGGACAAGAACCATCCCCAAGTACAAGATCAAAGTTTTATGCAGACAAATTGAATTTCCACTGATTGCACCCATATTCTTGTTGTTTCTGTCATTACCCACAGCTCACAAATATAAGTAAAGATGATGGACATACATTGAATAGTAAAATTATAATTTTGTTTGAGAACTTTTCTTCACCCCCCCCCCAACAAAGTCAACACCCTTCTCTTCTGAGACATTACTACTGACTCAGATGAAGAAGTGCTGATTTTCATCGTAGTCATTTCACACTCAGGAGTGAATCACTCATGAATGTCAGATATCAGAGACAGGTGAGATTAAAATATAGCATCATTTGTAAACAGCAGAGATACTACCTCTAAGACTTCCTGCAAACATCTTTAAGGACCGTTTACTTCATCGATTACGTATCTTATTTATCTGTTATATTTTGTTAATTGGCATAGTACAGCTGAAACAATGACACTTTTCCATAGAAGACTTGTGCAATTAAGCTCCACACTAAAAACATAGTGATAATAATCTCAGTTTATATGCTTTGGAATTAGTTAATGAACTCACACAAGAAAGTGCAATTGTGTAAGTAAACTTACCATAACAGTAGATGTTCAAATGATCACTGCTACAGTAGCCTCAGTTGTATGAGTTATAGCCTGCCTCGGATATAACAGCTGGCCAACTTCCAAAGATTCAGTTCAACTTCCACACACCCAAACCATTAGGCAGTCCAACCTGAGCTGTCTAAAAAGACAGGTTTGGGTGCTAAGCCCTTCAGAGCTTTCCTGCCAACAGAGAGAGGGAGGCTGGCCCCTGAAAGGACAAATCTAAGAGCAATGAAAGCTAAATTACCACATCCTGGCATAAAAAGCACACCAAAAACATGGGGGGTGGAGGGAGATAGGAGTCTACTGCTGCAGTGACCATTTGAACATCTCCTGTTATGGTAAATTCAACTTACATAACTTTACTATATTCTTTATATTGATCACTGATGCAGTAGCCTTAGCTATATGGCTAGGTTACCATAGCTATTTATATTTGGGTGGTTAAAGTAGAAGGGTCCAGGAGCCCCTAGAGAATGGTCCTTGCAAAGCTTGATCTAGACCTAAAAAAAGGAATCAAGCTTTGAGAAACTAGTAGTAGCTTCTGGAATGCTTCTGGAATCCAACCCTTTGCAAAAAGCCATACATGAAGCCAAGGCACTAGTAGAGTGGGCCTTGATCCTTCCTGGAACAGATTTGTTATGATGAGTATAACAAAAGGTAATAGCCTTAGAAAACTATTTGGAAATGGCCTGTTTTGACATAGGTTGTCCTTTCTTCGTCCCTTCACAATAAATGAACAATTGATCTGAAGTTCTGAATGATTTAGTTCTGTCAACATAGTACCTGAGTTGTTGGTGGATATGCAAGGTATGGACTATACTTTATCCCTTATTTTAGGTTCAGGAAAGAAAATGGGGAGATGGATAGTTTGGCTTAAAGCCAACTGAGGTACCCCTTTAGGCATAAAAGAAGGCTCAGTTGTCACAGAAACACTGTCTCTGTGGAAAATGAGATAGGGTTGACTCACCATAAGAGCTTGCAACTCAGAATCCCTTCTTACAAAGGTTAGAGAAATTTATAAAACTATTTTCCATGTTAAGAACCTCAGGTCAGCCAAAGTGGCTGGTTCCAATGGAGCAAGTGATAGTTTCTGTAACACAAAATTAAGATTTCAAGGATACGACACTGGTTTTCTATGAGTCCTCTTATGCAAAACCCATTTCAAGGACATTTTGACATGAGAATGCATTGAAAGAGGACGATCCATGGGCAGACATGCTGAAATGACTGATAAATTAACCTTGATAGAGGAATAAGAAAGGATATAGGATAGTAACTCACACAAATGTTGTACAACCAAAGAACAATTCACCCTGAATGGGTGTTGATTATGTTCTTTGCACCAATTGCAAATACATGATTTTCTAGTAGCTGGCTTTCTTGCCTCTATTACTATCTACTGCATATCCTCATTAAGCAGGTGCCTAAAAGGAATTAAGACTCTATCATCCAGCCAGTAAATGGAATTGTATCAAAAACCCTGGTCTTGTGTGAATCTGTGAGGAAGCTTGTGGCAATTGCTCCTGGTTATTTCCAAAAGAAGGGAGAGCCAGGGTTGCCTGGGATAGAAGAGATTCATCAAAATGATCTTTGGATATTAGTGTAAAGTGTAGAAAAGGATACAAGAACATTCCTGTACAAAGAAAAGAAAAGTAATCTGTCTTCCAGGACTTCTTGCATGGAGTCCTGGAACTGAATTTTGCCAGTTGATTGTTCAGAGTAGAGGCAAATGGGTTTACTTGAGGAATTCCCCACAGATGGAGCAAATCTTGAAAGACCCCCTGATCTAGTTTCCATTTGTGAGAATCTGCTCCGGTCCTGCTCAACTTGACTGACACGCAATTTTGCTCTAATGGAATGTAGGATGCCTGTAGCATAAGACTGTGTTGTAAATGTTAGCCCAAGTGTAGATCAATGTGTGTATATACCTTTAAGAAGCTATCCAAGGGCTTGCACAAGTGTATAAACACTGAGCACATGCAAGTTAGACTGCCATTTTGCAGATAGCCGTTGAGATGTAAGCATGTATGTATGTAAGGTCTGTCTGTTAACTAATATGTTCGTACTTTAAGATGCTGCTATCCATCCTGATGTGTTTCTATGTATTAAAGCATCTAAACGAACCCCCCTGCCTGATTGTTATTAATGTTAGAGAAGGACAAGTGACATAGTGTCAGAAGTGGGATGTCTAAAAAAGATGGTGCCAGAAGTGGCATATCTAAAGGACATGGAGTCAGAGACGGCATATCTAAAGGGCATGAAGTTAGAGGCAACATGGCTAAAATTATTTAAGGCACTTGCTTAGAACTGGTGGAATATACAGCAGTGAATCATCCCTAAAATGTGCATATTTTGCAAAACAGGTCAGAAACAAATTTTAGATATTAAAACTTCCTCAGCACTATTTCTTATTTGCATAATATGAAACGAAGCATACAGATCATTCTAAACAATATTCATATAAACCAGTATGTATGATATTGACAGAAATATTCAAATTACTATGAAAAATGTTTGAAATAAAGTCTGAATTGCATAAAATGAACATAATAAAGGGAAATTACCTCATTTTCGCAAAGCATGTATTTTTCGTATTAAGCAGATATTCAAGTTATCAAAAGTGTATAAGTGTTTGCATGTATGTGCAGTGTTACAGAAAAGCTATTTTACAAAAGTGCAGCCATTACAAGGCATATTTCGCAGAGTACAGTATTTCAAAGAGTTTATTGTATATTTGAATATTGTTGCAAGCTCACAGAACAGTTTTTTGTATATAATTACAAGGGCCATATTTTCAGTGTGTTTTTGTATATTTTGTGGGCATGACAGATGGATTTGTAAAACCCAGTGCACTTGTGTTTGACAGTAATATTGCTGAGAACTGGACGGTATTTGAGCAAAAGTATGACATTTTCATACAGGCTGCATTTTGTGATAAAGATGACCATACAAAGGCATTTATTCTACTTAATTTAGCTAGGTCAGAAATTTGTGTATGAACCTGTTACCTATACAGGAGAGGGAGAAACCATCATATTGTTGTACTGGCTGAGTCAAAGGAGGGCCCAGAGTGCTTGAAATGTAAATTTAGAGAAATGTGTAACCCCCAGACAAATGTTACAATTAAAAGGCACTTATTTTACACAAGGGATCAAAAGCCTGGTGAAACGTTTGTAGCATATATAACTGACCTGAGAAATAAAGCTAAAATGTGCAGATTTGGTTATTTAAGGAATGTGTTGATAAAGGACAGACTTGTGTGTGATATTAAAGATGATGCTTTTTTGAAAAATTTTGCTTCGTGACAGTGATTTAACTTTGAATAAGGCCATTGAGATTTTTCAGATATATGAGCTCACAGAAAAGCACACAAATATGCTTATAAATGAGAACATCTCTAGAAGACACGGTGCTAAAACTCATGTTGATAGTATGCAGCACGTGGTTAAAAGAAACAAGCCCAAGCATATGGCAGCAACTGTAACTCCTGCAGCACTCACTGGTAAACCCCAGAGATTTCTAGGAAATTCTAGAGTTTGCACAGTCTCAGTGAAGCATAAGAGTGAGTCAGCAAACTCAAAGCATGGGCCCCAACGTAGTTTCTTTGCCAACTGTCATAACTGTGGTGGAAGTCATGAGTCTAAAAGGGAAAAGTGTTTAGCCTTTGGTCAACAATGCCACAAATGTAATAAATGGAATCATTTCAAAAGTTTTTGTAAATCAAAAGGCCCACATTCTTTTATTAAAAAGGAACATTTTAAAAAACGAGTTGATCAGTTAGACAGTTGCAACCCTACTCTTTATGTGGATGGTGTGTCAGTGCTTCCTGAAATGGTCAATGTATTTTGTAGTTAGCTGTTGAGATGTAAGCATGTATGTATGCAAGGTCTGTCTGTTAGCTAGTGCGTTCATACTTTAAGATGCTGCTATCCATCCTGATGTGTTTCTATGTACTAAAGCATCTAAATGAAACCCCCCACCTACTTGTTATTAATGTTAGAGAAAGACAAGTGACACCAAGCAGACATGGATAGTCTGCAAATGGGGTACAACCTGTTTTCCCCTGTTTTTTGATGTACCACTTGACTGTGGTATTGTCTGTAAACATTTGGAGGACCCGTGGCCCAAAAATGGTTCAGAGAGTTGAGTGCTTTGATCAGGGCAAGCATCTCCTTGATATTTATGTGCTTACATTTGTCTTTGGTGTCCCACACCCCCTGCACTTTTATCCCTCCAGTAACTGCTCCTCAAGCAAAGTCCAAAGTGTCTGTGGTGACTGACTGCTTTGTGGAGCAGGAAGGGAGAAAAGGGGTCCTAGATTTACCTGTTGTTTCCATCAAAAGGTTTATCTTCTGACAAACAAGCACTGGGATCTGAAAAGATAAGAGAGGTTGATACTGGGATCAAAGAGATTTCAGATACCACTGTATCTTTCTCATGTAGAGTCTTACCAGGGATATCAGGAGAATCATTGATGCTATGAAACAAAATCCTGAGGTATTCCCTGGCAGTGACCAAAGTCTGGGTGTAATACATTAGAAATAGATCTAAATAATTATCTATTCTTCCTGAGGAAGAAAAGCTCTTTGAACTGAGGTGTCTAGTTGACATGTTAGGAACACAGTCCTGTATGAGCAAGTCAAGAAAGACTTTGGCATGTTCTCTTGGAATCTCAGTTTGTGTAAGAGATCTCTCACCCAAGAGAGAGAGAGAGAGAGAGAGAGAGAGAGAGAGAAAGAGATTACTGACACCTTGGAAAAGTCTCTTCAAAGCTAAAAAAAGTCATCTAAATATGGAAAAACATGGATACCCTGTAACCTGCAAGGAACTATAATCAGAACTAGACACTTTGTGAGCACTCTTAGTGCAGTAGATAGTCCAAAAGAAAAGGAGAATTAATAATGTGATCCAGACATGCAAAATTGTAAGACTTAAATCTGGATGAAAAGGGATGTGGTTATAACCATATTTTAACTCTAGTGTCACCAGGAAACTTGAAAGAGGAAGAAAAGGTAATAAACTGTGAAGTGACATTTTGAATGAGGGCACTACCACACACAGGTTTAAGAAAGAAGGATCCAGAACTGGTCTAAAAGCATTTTTTTTTTTTGGAATTAGGATCGTCCTTGAATAAAACGCCTTCCCCTACCTATAAAGGAGGAACAGGTTCTATCACTCCTTGGGACAGCGTGTAATGAAGAGCAGGTGGAAACAAAAAAGTCTGATCTACAGGATGAGGAATAACCCTCTGGAAATGAGGAGTTTCTTCCCACTGTCACCTGTAACCTTGATGAATGATTTTCAGAACCTATTTTTCTGAAACAAATTGTTGACAAAGAGGAAAATGGATATTCAAACTTTGTGGATAAGAAAAGGGGCCATGGTGGGAAAGAGTCACAAAGTCTTTTCAACAATCATTCAGACTTATTGGACTGTCCTTGTTTATGGGAAGTTTCAGATTTCTTTTTGGAACCCCCTTGCCATTTTTTCTTAAATGTCTGTTTACCTGAATTCTATTGGGGCTGTTTATTCTGGGTTTTTTTTGCCAAAATAGTATGAGGAGAAAGAAAATTCCTAGGACAATTTGGAAAAGGAGGGCTGAAAACTCTTAGAGATTCCCAGCCTTAGCTTGCTCCTTTCATCACACATTTTGATCACCATTGCAGCAGAGACCCCAAACACTAAATCGCTATCCGAGGGAAATTTTAAAATCTCATTTTTTACATCGTCCTGGAGGTTCAGAGAATGCAGCCAAGCAAACCTCTTTAAAACAGTACCAGTCAGTTTAGCCCTGGAAGAAGCATCAACAGAGTCATGCACATATTCCAAACCTGTGCAGAAGAAGAAACACATTTATTTAAAGCAGATTGTTTTCTTTACAAGTCAAACTGTAGATAAAACATTCCTCATACTTTCCCAATTTGTCAGAACAAACCTTAACATATGAAGCTGATAATTCAAAATTCTGAAAATTAAAGTTGCATACCGATCAGTACTTTCAACATCCTTATCAGAAACAGCAGGACTGGAATTAACTAAGTGCTTAGCAGCAGTGAAATCAAAAGACTGAGGATCTTTATACATCCTATCTGGCTTTTTACGGACAACTGGTTGATTATCAAGAAAATCACAGATAGTGGCACACATCTTATAAAGCAGACAGGACGGGAAGAATTTGTGGAAAATCCTTCTGTAGAACTCATAGTATTTTCTGCGATTGAGAAACCTCAAGGTTCTCCGACTGAAAACACTGGGACATTCTACTAATAATCTCAGAGAAAGAGAAACCCCAAAAGAGAGAATTAAAAACTGTGTTCTCCTCTGAGTCTGAATCAGAAATCTGAGGACAAAACCCTGAATCCATTGCTGCATCTTCCTGTTCAGATTTAAAATCTTGAATCTCTTCAGGAAAAGAGGAATCACTGTTTCTTTTACCGAAAACTACTTTACAAGAAGGATAAATAGCGTTAGTTAAATCCTGAGTAAGTCCCAGTAAATCACTCTATCCAAAGAAATTTGAGGAGGAGCAGATACATGCATGGTTTTCTTTTTTTTTTTTTTTTTGACAGGAAACATAGAGCCAGTTATGTTACTAACGGCAGCAGCTGCTTCCCCGGGGATGGGCCCAGCATTGTGACACATCAAGGAAACCTTCCCCGTTCCCTTTACCAGGATGGACAAGACAGGCTCTCAACTGCCCACTGAGGGGACTGTAACAGCCACAGAGGAGATGGATAACCTCTGGTCCATAGTGGCTGTAGGTGCTACACATGAGGGATATACGGTAAAAGATGAGTGGTTTGAAGTACAAAAAATGGGCACCACATCCACCTGTGACTAAGGCAAATTGCTAGTCTGCTATGGTTGCTTAACTTTTAATTTTTGTGGTTGGAAGAAGGACCGACCATGGGACCAGTAGACAGTTGCATGGTCAAGCCAAAAATGATGCCTCTTTCCCAGGGAATACAAGCAGCAAAGACTGGCAAAACTGCCAGTCCTTAGAAAGTTACTATTTGGATATAAAAAACACAGTAAAAAGCACCTTAATACACTACGGCAGGCCTACAATGGAAAAATAAACACAATTTCTACATAGAAAATACATTTTTAGTTAGTATTTGACAGAACTAAAGAAGTGCTCTGTTTAAAAGAACATTACAGTCTCGACTATTCATTAAATAATAACACTCCAAGCTTTAAAATAACTTTTCTGAAGGGGAAAGTAATAAAACATCTACAAAATTTAAGAAAGTAGAAGATTTTTCCCCAAAGTGAAGTTATCTGCCCAGCAAAGAAAATCACAAGCTGGCCATCAATCCTCAATAGCCTCAGAGGAGCATATTCTTCAGTGACAGTAAAGCTCCGAAGGCCTTTGGACCTGAATGTGTCTTTTAGTCAGCTCAGCTTGAGCTGCTTGACAGTTTGAGCATGTGGAAGGTGCTCTGAAGCTTTGAAAGCAGGCCAGCTATTACATCCTCTGCTGGATATAACCCATGCAGCTAAGGCTACTGCAGCAGTAAAGAATACGAAGAACATCAATTCTAGTTCTTCACTGACCTCCACGTAAAAGAAATAACAGCATCTATACTCTCTTCTTAAATCAGAACCGCTGTCAGAATGCTTTGAACTCCTATATGCTGTGCTTCTATACACTGTCTGACACTTGGACAGTTGTAAACTGGTGGAATTCAAGCAAATTGATTGTCTATTGCCAATATACATGTCTACTGCCAATATGCAATATCCCTCCTTGTTGTTTTACACAGGAGATTACTGCCAGTGTGCTTTTTATGCATTCAGCAACAGTGATTCAAAGGTTTTGGGCTTTGCAATTCTTTTTTTCTGTGAGGTTATACAATCATAGAGCTCATATGCATAAGCAATCTAGTGGTGGGGGTAAATTCAAACAGGGGTGCAGGGAATTGTTGTAAATAAAAATGATTTGAATTTTTTTTCATTCTGTTAAAGCTTTGACCAATATATTTTGACCAGATGAACCTCTGACCATCTTTTATTGATACCATATATACTGGTGAAATGGGCTTAGAAAAACATGAACAATTCTATTGGAAAATAAGTGTACCCCCTCAAATAAATTATACCACAAAATAGCTATTTATCAATGTGTGCTATTTTCTTAGTGCAGTAAGGTTTTCTAGCTTTTAAGCAGAATACATTTTACCTTGTAACCAGATTTGTTAAGCATTCCCTTGGGCTCATGACTTCATTCCTTGTAACACCTGGGTCTGTGATCAGTGATTGTTAATAAGCAGGTGTAAGCCCTTTAAATATACATTATGACAAATGGTTACAGCCCTTCATGATAACTTACCTGTTTCATTTACATTCATGGTTACGTGTGCATTGCACTTAGATATTACTTCCATGAAGGAATCATGTGTAACAATGTAATCATACAAAAACACAAACTGTTCAGAAAAGCTCCATAACATTTTTTTCACATAATCAGAACAACTTGCTGATATATAAATTTCTAAGGCTAAAATCTGCTTCAGCGTATAAGTCGCAGTTTGATAAAATTTTTCTTTCTATCATGTTTGCTTTAGTAGAATGCTGTTTTAATGTATTATACTCCAATGTGCTCTAATTTATCTAAATGTATTTTTAGCTAATTATGCTTAAACTCTACTGCAAAACCATTCAGCAAGTCACTTCACTACTTGTAAAGTACATCTCTTGTCCCCTTTTATTGTGTTAAACTTAGTCTAAGAAAAATGTGCAACCTGACTTGTTACTGTGTCTTCTGAATAAGTATATATTATTTTTCTGTCAAATGTTGACATTTATTTGAAAAATCATAAGAATGTATTTTTTAGCCTGGAAATACTTGTTACTACATATCCTTTTCAGAGTCCTGTGAGGTCAGTTTTGTTACTCCCCGTGGTGTTATTTTCAGAAAGCAGGCAAATAAATAAATCTGCCAAAGAATCATGACAGCACTAGATCTGTCTACATGCCTCTTTGCACTGAAAACATTGTGTGCTTTTGCTAAAGCCTACCTTCCCATTTTTTTTTCTTTTTTCCTTGCATAAAATGCCAGACATCTCAACAAGATTATTTGGATAGTTTATGCCATTAAAAATCAGTCTAGTGAATTCTTACTGCACTAGAAAATTGCATGTCTTCAGTAAGGCAGATTTACTGTCCAAGGACGTTACAATATGTTATTAATTTACTTTTTGTTTGAGGGTCACATTATGTCGCAGCTATATGTGTGGATTTTATTTGTTGCAATTAAATAGCTTTTGGTCCACATTTAAGATGAAAACAGACTGCATAAAAATTATCTGTGAAGAGAAGTCTATCGCAGATAATCTGGAAACACATATTGGGCAATTGTTTGCACTCCAGAGAATATCAAGACTGAGACTTTGGTAAAATACTGCCCTTCCTCAAGTCTTTGAATGAGTAAACCTCCCAGGGACATTGTATAAACCCCTCAGGTACTTTGTATATAGCCTCAGACACCATGACTTCCACCTCCTTCCAAGCCCTCCTGTGATCTGAATATATTAATTAATAAGCTGACAGAGTAGGATAGAAAAACTTCATGTCATGCTGAAAAGGTGAAATCCCAGTGGGATTAGCTGATACAAAACTTTCCCCCCTTATATGTGAACCCAGGTACTTCATTGATGTAAACATAATGCCGCAGTGATATACTGTAAGAAGGAAATAACTCAAGGCTTCAAATCATTTTTTTGCACAATATAAACAATTTGATATTTTGAGATGGCTGAACAAGAAACATATCTACTCCAATATATACACTGAGAGTCTTAACAGGGAAGTAAGCTCAGGAGAAAAATCATCAGTTCTGTTAGTGTGTAACACAGGAACCCCCATCTCTTCAGACTTGTAGGTGCACACTAATGTGTTACAAGATAATGTAGATCTAGAAAGCATAAACTTTGAAAGGATAGAAAGGATTTTGGTTATCTCTGTTTCAAAAGAGTTGACTAGGTTGCTACACTTCCCACCTGTATTCCTTCATTTATTTTGGTACGTCCTATGCAGAGGTATCACTACTGTTTAGGTTTCCACTTTTAGTCACAGAACCAGTAATCACAGCTGGGTGGTCAGAAGATGTTGGTGTCACTATTAATATGTCGACGCTTGGTTGACACAGATGGTGTTATTTTTTTTTGGATCACAAGGGATGGAGAATATGTAAAAATGTGATTTTTTTTGTTTGTTTTGTTTTACACCTTTACCTTTTTCTCCAGCTTCATGAGATCTTGGAGTTAGTATGTATATACATTGTGGGTATGAAACGTGCTCTCACATCAATGGATGCTGCAAAAAGATTACTTTGTGATAATGTTTTTTCCATTTGGTTGCATTTATGATAGAATATGGTAGTGTGATGTTTTGACAGCAATTAGTCATTAGTTATAGTTCAATTAAGCAAGACTTGATTAATCATAATATACCCAGTAACAATGTTAAGCCACAGAGAATGAGTAAAGATATTTGTTTTTTCTCCTCACTCCCCTAGCTTCAGACCTTTCCCATAGCACACTATCAATCAAGTTGTTCCTCTTTAGAAGTGAGGGTTGAACCTTTTATTTCCCGGCCCAGATGGGTAGCCCATGGCTGAATCATTCCTTGATTAGGGCATGAGCACTGTAAGTAATTTGTTCCACTTTGGAGATGTGAGTTGAATAACAAGCATGTCATCATTCACACGAGGGACTCCTTTCTCCCCATCAAACTGCATTTTCATGTTGACTGATAGCTTCACTTAAAGCCCCTGCTGTAATAAGGCTCTATGGGTGAGTGTATGTATGACCTAGGACCACCACCCAAGCTTATGAGCACCATTAGCTACACAATCCCAATAGCTTCTACCTGCAATTTCCAATTGAAAAGAAGACAAATAAATATGTTGGGGTGAGGGGTACAGTGGATATTATTGTTTCCCTATCCCTAGGATGGACAAGCTTCTGCCATTTGCTTACTACTTGCATCACTCACCTGGCTCTTTGATCACCTAAGTCACTAGTTAAACTCTGGCCACCTGGGTCATGGTCAGGGCTTTATTAATTTACAACTTGAAGCTGGGTAACTGTGTAAAAGGAACTTTGAGTACTTTATCGGTGAAGGACGTTCCATTGGAGAAAAATAGCCAGACATAATGTAACTTTGAATATGTGTATATATTAATTAGTAGTTGCCTATAATACATTTTGTTAGAGGTTTAGAGAAAAAAATGCAACAGACAAAGGTCTATGTTGGTGTAAATGTATGCCCAGATATCTCAGACCATGAGCCACATACAGGAAATACAGTCCTTGGGCTTGTCTTACCCCTGACTGAAATCAGATTTTGGACTGCAAATGCATTGTATTATCTGTTGGAAATAAATTATTATCTTCATTACACCTCAGTAGTATATCTCTCAACCGCTTAGCATAAAAAGTCTGCACAAAATGAAAAATAATTAGGGCATAATGGCCCCAAAACAGGGACAGATTTTGCTCTTACAAACGTAGAATGTTGCCATAATAACAGGCATTGCTTTAGCATGCATTTTTCAAAGCAAGGCTATAGCCAGTCATACACTTTGTACTCTAATATTGAGTGCATTTTTTTTCTGAGCATCATATCAACATGGCTTTTTTCAGGTCATATTATGTTTACAACTGTCTAAATGAATGCCTTTAACAACAGGTACAATATTGATAATCTAAAAATAATATTTTTAATAGTATTAGGGGAACAGCTGAAATGTAACTTACATTTATTAAATGCTTGAGGAAACAGCATTTTGAGAGATGTTTCCATTTTTAAGTGATAGGTGTCCGGGGGGGGGGACGACGACTAAGAGCGAGTACAAAATGGAATTTGCTTGCTACACCCCTGTTTCAAAGTACATGAAATCTGAAACTCAAATGTCTGTCATTATAAAGTGAGATCGATCCCCAATAATTTGCCAGAAAACCAAAAATTTTTATGAAGAGCAGACCAAAATATGAGACAAAAATTGTTCCTTCTGCAAAATTCTGGAGAGTTGTGAGGCATGTTCAGTAGATAGTTTCTTATTTTTTTATGGTTATAACAAACTTGCCTTAAAAGCACTATGCTTTGGTTGAGGTTAAAGTTTATTTTGGTGTATGTAAGTATATATAGATTATTCGAAGTCAGATAATTTAGGGAAAAAATCTGCAGATCATAAATTCTCGCTTTAATCTGCCCTGATTCTTCCACACAGCTTCTTATCATTGATTGTTGCATTATTATAGCTTGCCAACCCCTCCCACTCCTCTGCTACATTAAGTATTGCTCTTTTTGCCACTGTCTCCTGTTTGTTATTGTAATCACACTCCTCCCTTCCCGCACTGTTAAACAAAAGTAAAGTCTGCCAAGTTACTAGCCTATGTGGGACTCAAGACCTGTAACTTGATTGACAGTTGTGAGAGAACTTGAACTGGTACAGATTCTCCATCATAGCTGGCATTAAATACTAGCAATATCTGCAGCTTTGGAGTGCTCCCAGATCTCTCACTGGTAGAGAGGGCCCCAACAGGTTACAGGGAGGTTTCTATTGTGCCCAGCTCTGGCAGACAAATGTGTACTGCTGTGAGCAGGGCAGACAATTGGTTGCACTTTTTTTGTTTGTTTGTTTGTTTTGTTTTGATGAGGTGATGTCGCCAGACTCACCAAGCAGATGCATGCCATCAGTTTTCAGTACCTTACTGGCTGAACCTCAAGGCAGCTTTTTTCCTGATGAAGGCAAGTAACTGCACTCAGTCAGATCCACATCTGTGAAGCATGGATCTGATTGGCTGCAACTTGGAAAGCTTTTTTTTCTATTTTTTTAAACGTCCTTCATTGAGGAAAAGATGTAGAAAGGACTTGATTGATCTAAAAGGGGCTTGCAGCACGTCTGCATCTATTGAGATCTCCCTTTAAAGAGGTACGTGCCTTGAACATTCGTTTCTTTTACTAGTTTTGTCTAGTAAGAGATCTTGTGGTCTTGTGAGCTTTTTGTGTCTTTCATGTTGTTGAGTTGCCTGGACAGACTTTCTTCAACTTCAATACCAATAGTCTCAATCCGGAAGCCTCTTCAACTGACTTTTTAAGTGCAGTTTATCAAAACATCTGCAAACTGCCCTATTTAGGACAACTAAAGGGCTTTGAAGGGATTACTCTGGTACAGGAACTGATTTGTCTTGGCAGTCAGAGTGAGTGGCTAGTGAAGGATTAGAAGGAAGCAGCTCATTTCCAAACAGTGCACTTAAGTATGTTTAATGTCATCTCTATGAACTTCAACTTGTGAATATTTTATATATTGACAATGTTATTTTTCACCTGTTTATAGTTATTGAAATATTTACAGTATGTACGGTATGTATGGGTTTACACTGTATGAGCTAAAGCTTTGTAATAATTTTATTTAACTGTAACCATGTTATGTCAATGTGGAGCTTTACTACCTGGGCCTCCACTCAAATAGGATATTATCCCAGTTGGACTTTCCTGGTAAACAAATGTCAAATAAAAGAAATGAATAAAGCTTACTGCAAAAAAAGTTAAGTTGATCCCTAGGATTCAATAAACTCTGTGTAGGCTTCATACAAAGCCTGAATGGAGTTTACATGTTTGCAAGATGATGCATTACGAGCAACAATGCTAATTATATGTTCATGCAGTGCACTGTGTTTAAATGTAAACAAGTGTGGTTGTCGCTGGCAACAGTGTTGGCTGCCATGAAGACATGTAAAGCAACATGGACAGGAAACCTGGTTACCTCGGAGCAAAGTAGGTTAACGAGATGCCACAATGATTACCAGGGCTTAACATATAGTTATCTAAATGGTCCAGACACAGTACAGGATAGTGTATATAGTGCAGAGTATTGTGAAATCCCATTCTACGCATTCTGTACAAAAGCTGTGTAAATGATCTGTAAGGGTACATGGGCTGCCATGTAAAATAAACAGTCATGGAAGTGTGTGTACTGAATAGGCAAAGATGCAGAGATGAATAGTAGGAATGAACACAGGGAAAGAGGACAGGTGAAACATCCTAATGTACAGCAGATGAGGGCATGTAAATGGAAGATGGTTGTAGCAGGAACACCAATCACATATTAATATGGTACAGTATAGACCACACAGTGAAAATATGTATGATGTGAGTGTCACAAAAAGTGACATAACAATGGAGAAGATGTCTTTGCAAGATAAGCATCCTTACATGAACAATGCAGAGAACATCTATCATGGATGTTATATAGAACTGGGGTAGGGTGCATATTGTGAAACTGTGCAAACTGATTTCCCTGAATATGAGTGTAATTTCAGCAGAGGTCTCTAAAAAGTGAGACAGTTACAGGCTCATGGACAACAGTAAAAGAAGCACAGACAATTGTGAACAATATCAGAATAATACCACCAGTAATTCCATGCCTCTGACTTAACATGTAATTCTGAGTGATCAGAGATGATTCTGCACAAACACACTTGTATAACTATTATGACATGTCGGCAATCTATTAGGGCAATAATGCACACCGTCCTGACAATATAATATCTGCTGGACATGTTAGGAGGGATACTGCTATACCTGTATGTGACATTATGATCATTACAGGCTACTTGACTGGTATAACAAATACAAAAAAACACAAAAAAAGGACTAACCAACATTGCTAAAAAACATATATATTTAATAGATAAGTGCCTAGTGCATGAAAGAATTTATCTAATATATATATATATATATATATATATATATATATATATATATATATATTTATTTTTTTTTTAGCCTTGTTGGTCGGTCCTTTTTTGTATTTGTTTTGTTTCACATTTCGTGGGACCAACTTTCAGCCATGTTTAATATTTTTCTTTTTATTAGTTGACTGGTGTGTATGATATATATATATATATATGTATAAATATATATATATATATATATATATATATATATATATATATATATATATATATATATATATATTTATAGGTTCACTACACATTACCAAAAACCCACAATACCGATGCCCATACTCCCGAGACCAAATACCCGAAAGACTACAAGACCGACGGACCACAAGCGCAAAATTCAAAATCGCGAACATTTGAAACTCATACAGTACACACATACACAAACACACAGCTTCCCCCCACAATCAAACGAACAAATGTACACTATATTTAAGCAGGGGGGCAAGCTCCCCTGCACCCCCCCATGAGGGGGGCTTTGCCCCCACACCCCCCTACTTTAATATTCTAACTCCAAGATCACACAAACACACACACGAAACAAACTCACACCCACACATTACAGTCCCTCACACACACACCACAGTCACAACACACACTAATGGCCCTCACAAACACACTTACACACACACACATACTTACCTGAACTGCAACACCAGAAGCGCTAACTCAAAATCACCGAACATCGAGATTATGAAATTCGTGCTTCTGGTCTTGCGATCATCTGGTCTTTTGGTGTTCTGGTCTCGGTATTCCGAGCATCGGTAATATGGGTGTTCGGTCTTCCGTAGTGAACCTATATATATATATATATATATATATATATATATAGTGGCAACTCATGCTATTGGACTGCAGGACTGCAGCCTCCCCACAGCTGTAAAAAGAAATAGAAAAAGAAAAACAAACTACAAAATCATTAGCAAGTCCCACAACTTCAACCATGCATGCTTAATGTTCCCAAACTCCATGGAAGCATGCAGGAATCTGGACTGGTTAAACAGCAGTCAAGATTAGGAAAGAAGGCATCAGACTACAGATGCCCCAGAAGTCTATGCGGTTACATCTGCATAAACTGAAAGGGGATAGGACTGCAATGTCTGCAGACTGGATGGCTATAACTGCTCTTGAGGTACTGCAACGTGAATTGAATTTCAACTCAGCTTGTGAGGCAGGACTGGGTAGGACTTTGAAGTTGCACTATTTCAGATGAAGCTGACAGACTCCAAACTCAGGTAGTGCGTATGTCGGCATGTTTGTGTTAAATGCCCCAGTTAAATATACCTGGTGGCTAGACAGAATAACTCAAGCTCAAACTTGGTGGATAGAAAGAATAACTCAGGATCAAACTCTATATCTTGGACGCAGATAGTAAGAGCCTGAATTCACTACCCACTATCACCTGTGAAAATTTTTCATATTTTTGCCTCATATTTCATTCTGTTCTGTTCTATTCCTCATAAAATCTAAGGTTTTCTAGATTTTGAATTCTCTAAATAATGATAGGCATTTGAATTTCAGACTTCATCTTCTTCAGAAAGTACATGGTAACACAAAATCTTATATTCTAGCAATTTTCTAAGTTTATAAAATAATACTTGAAATGTGTCCCTATTTTCTGGGCTGTATTCCCCCATTATTGGCTTTGTCCAGGTTTTTTGTGCTAAGAAGTTGAGAGCTATGGTGAGTACTGAATTCACTGAATATGTTTGGTGGCTGTATTCCCCCATTATTGGCTTTGTGCAGGTGTTTTGTGCTAAAAGGTTGAGAGCTATGGTGAGAACTAAATTCACTAAATGATAGGCATTTAAATTTCAGTCTTCTGGCCTTTCACAAAATAGCTGATTTGGCATTGTGGTATGTTGCTCTTACTATAGTGCACAGGGTCCTGGGTTCAAGACTTGGTAGTGAAATGTATGGTGGTAACATAGCATTTTATTCTAGCAACTTTCCAGGATTATACAAGCAATGTTTAAAATGTGTCCCTGTTTTTGGGCTTTTGTCCCCCCCAATACATTTTGGCCTTTTCCAGATTTCTTGTGCTGCAAATTTGAGAAATACAGTTGAGTGTCGAATGGATTTTACAAGGAGCTGAGAGCTTCAGGGGTAGAGAAGTTTAGTGCTGCTTATGGTGAATCTGCTTGCATTGCTAACAATAATTAATTGCACAACAGATAGTGTACTTGGTTTTGATGCAGAAGGCTGTGAGTTCTTCTCCCACAGTATGTAGATGCATTGCTGATACTGTACTGTGTTGTACTTTTAAAGGGGGTAGATGTTACAGTCCTAAGAATGTCCACTTTGGTGGAGATACCTACTAACTATGAATCTGTTTTCAGTTTGCCATCTAGTCCCTATTGCAATATTACTAGCTTATAATTTTTTATGTAACACAGGCAGTTTATTCCTCAGTGGCAACAGGCACTTTATTTGTAGATTAAACAATGAAATATAAAGTTGTTTTCTAGCAGTAACTTCTTCATTAGTTACAGATCTCTTTAATGTGGAATTATTTAGATGACTTTTACTTCTGCAGAGATTGTGCATATTTACTGATACTGGTGGATTGTAGAAGTTTGAATAGACTTTTATGATGGGAATGTTCTGAATTGAGCATTTATTGGTACATGCATTTTGTTTCATTGTTTACTGGAAAAATGTTCAAAACAATAAATTTAAAATTCCCTCTTACAACTGTACTGTATTTTACAATACAATTTAATACAATCAGGAAAGTGTACCAAAGAACACATGTATGTTTTGTGTGCAAGGGGCCTATGAATTGAAAAAAGCCCAAAGATAATCTTTATCTTCCACTGGCTAGATGTATTTTCTTTGAATGTGAGTGTCAATACTGTTTAAATGAATATGAGTTTCAAGGGCAGAGAAGTTTTAATGCTTAGTCTAATTTCATTTTGAGACTGCATTGCTTTGTTTAGCAGATGTCTATTATTGTTTGTCTTGTAAAATGTAAAATAAAACTTTTAAAATAAATCAAAATCATTGTAGATAGAAGTAAAGCAGTGTTTATGGTAAATGGGGTGAAATAGCCAAGTAATGGGACATTAGAATGGCTGCAGGGGGAGGCCCCATTTGACCATGATTTTGTGAGGGGGGGAAGGGCGGCAAATTGAAACTATACCTCTCAACTCTCCAGATTTTTGCACAATAAATAGATTTTTGCAGATACTATGTGGGAGACGATGGCTGACAGAGCCTGTCTCTATTTATATAGAAGATCAGACGAAGACTGCTCTGACAGGAATTGACACTGTACTCTGAGATATGGCACACTTTCTACAATCATTACAAGAAGCAACATGTAATTTAGAGAACAGATGTGAACTGGAAGTGGTGACATTGAATATAAAAAGCCTATTTATGGTTATACCCAACAACCTTGGAATACGCAGGATATTGGACATGCAGCAGACACATGATAAGAATATCATCCTGAGGATATGTTAACTACTTAGGGTGGTGCTAGAGAACAACATTTTTGTATATGGAGACCAATGCTATTGGCAGAAGTGGGGTGTGGCCATGGGCACTCCAACACTTATGCCAACTTAGTGATGGCACCCTGGGAAAAAGAATATGTCTTTGCTGCACAAGAGAACAACAATTGGAGAGAGAATATAGTCTGCTATGGAAGATTTGTGGATGATATATTTATCTTATGGAACGGTAGCAATGAGAATTTAATTGAGTTCATAAGATATCTAAATAACACCACAAATGTTCTTGAATTTGATATGCACCATTCTGACAAGCAGATTGATTTTCTAGACATGAATGTCTCACTTGACAATGACAGTAATTCCAACACAAAGATGTTTAAGAAAGAGTGCTGGCACAACCATGTTCTACGTAGAGCAAGCATGCATCCAGCTCATATCTTTACACACATAGTCAAAGGTCAGTTTCTAAGAGCATCTAGATTATGTACAATAGATGAATATTATAAAAATGAATGTGGTGATATAGCAAAAGATTTATTAGATCGAGACTATAAGAAGCAAGAGATAGAAGAAGGATTTAGAAATGCTCAGGAATCATGAACAATGAAAGGAAAGCCTTATTTGCATAGAAAAGATAAGGGAACAACAAAAACATCTAGGAGACAAGAAACTGGCATCAGATGTACACTGACATATAGTAATGAGATGTCTTCTGTATGGCAATAAAGAACAATTGGTAAATTCTAATGATGGATGACAAAATTAAATCAATAGTAGGTGATAATCCAAGATTTAATTTTAAGAACAAACCCGATTTAAAGAGGTTGCTTTGTCAGACAACTCAAGATGTTAGAAAGAATTAGACCACCAAGAAAGGCACTTTCCCTTGCTATAGATGCAAATCCTGCCCATACATAGACAAGGATCATCGATTTTTACATCCTGTAAGTAAATAGGAATATGGCACTAACAAATATGTGGACTGCAACACAGAGGACTTGTTTTATGTAGCTAGATGTGACAGTTGCTCAGCATTGTATGTAGGGAAGGCAAAGAGAATATTTAAAGAGAGGATTTTGCGGCACTATAGTGATATAAGACTGGATATTAGAACAAATGCTTTAGCAGGTCATGTGCATACACATCCTAATCATCAATTCTTATTTTCCTGTTTAGAAAAAGTGAATTTTAGAAATAGAGGTGGGATATTAAAAATCAAACTGAAGTAGTAGAACTGAGGTGGATAGCAGAGCTGCGAGCAGATAAGCAGCCTGGACTTAATGGCATGGTCCCTTTAAAACCCTTACTTAATTGTAGAAGCCTCAGGAAATTATGTAATAACTTAATTAGATGAAAGGATCTACTTATTCTCCTGTTTCTAAAGGCTGTTTATGGATCTGAAGAAGGCAGTTTGCTGAAAACATTTGACCTCTAACAGCTATTTTGTGATTTTGTGATTTTAATCTGTTTATTAAACACTTTTTGCCAGAGATTTTAACTTGAAAGCTTTTTCTATCTCCATGGCTCAACAGTGATTTTTATTATAGGTTCATAGGTTCATAGGTAGATACTAGGCTATCTACCCTAGGGCATTTATAAGCCTAGCCCAAGTGTATTTGGCTTTCGCCTCCCTATTAGATTAGCCTACTGTGCCTCTGTATAGTAGGTCACAGAAGGTAGCCCTTTAAGATTAGTTTACCATGCTTCTGTCGAGCAGGGACACAGAAGAGATCCCAGGGGTGAATTTGTGATTTCCCATCCACGCGTCCAGATTTCGCTTGAAGAGGGTCAGTGAGGGACTATGTCTAACATGAACTGGTATTTTATTCCAGAGTGAGGGGAGCCTCTGGGAAATGAATCTGTCCATCCAGCATGTCCTATTTATTTTTGTGCTGAGGTTTAAGTCCCTGGAGTGTGTAGCTCTAAGGGATTTGGATTTTTAATGGTGGAGCATGTCCATTAATTCTGGGTTAGACATGGCTTTGTACGTCAGGCATAGATCACCTCTGAGTAGGCGGTAAGCAACTGAGTAGAGCTGGAGTTTCTTTAGTCTAGCTGCATAGGACATTTGTTTGTAGCCCATGATCCTCTTGGTGAGGTACTTTTGGGGTCTCTCCAGTTGCTGCAGGTGTCGGGTAAGGTACATCCCAAAAGGGGCATTGTATTCAATTATGGGCCTGATGAGTGACGAGTAGAGGGGTACGATGACCTCTCTTGATCTAGATGCAAACCCTTTCATGATAAGGTGGGCTATATAGAAGGTCTTTCTAACCACTTTGGCAACGTGATTATCAAAGGAGAGATTACTATCTATGTTGGTCCCCAATCTCTAATTACTTCTTCTGTACTTAATGGATTACCACCTATGTGGTAATTTGTGGGCACTTTGTTTTTCCCAAAGGGGGTGACTATGCACTTTTTAGCATTTAGCTTGAGGCCGTGGTTCTGGCACCAAGCATCCGTCTCCATGAGACCCTCTTGGAGGATGCTTGTGTCAGCTGAAGAGTCGATTATGGCTCCCATTTTGCAGTCATTTGCGAACTTTGTCAGCCATAGTCCCCCCGTGTTAGCCTGAACCTCAGAGAAGTATATACCGAATAAGAGAGGTCCCAGAACTGAGCCTTTTGGGATGCCATTTGTAACTGGTTTGGATTCAGATGTGGCACCTGTGATTCTGACCATGTGGGTTCTATCCCTGAGCCAGTTTGCAACCCATCTTGTGATGTAGGGGTTGATATTTAAGCTGGTAAGCTTATTTATGATGCCCGAGTGGGGTACTGTGTCGAAGGCTTTTGTGAGGTCCAGGTAGGCTGTGTGGACTACCTTACCCTCATCTGTGGCTTTGGTAACTGTTTCAAAGAAATCAACTAGGTTTAAGAGGCAAGATCTGCCCTTAACAAAGCCGAATTGGGTAGGGTCCAGTGTCTGGAGGCTCCCAGTGTCTTTGTTTATGAGTTCCATGATAATACGCTCCATAGCTTTACAGACCAGACTAGTCAGGCTTATGGGGCGATAGTTCCCGGGGTCCGTTGTCGTGCCACCTTTGTGGAGTGGGACCACTGTAGCTGTATGCCATTCTTTGGGTACATATCCTGTAGTAAGGCTAAGTTTGAACAGTGACTCAATGTGAGGGTTCAGTTCTTCTTGGAGCTTATGTAAGACACAGCCTGGGACACCGTCCGGTCCCATAGATGCTGTGTTTTTTGCTTTGAAGAGGGCAGCTTTCACCTGTGCATCTGTGATGTCAGGGAGGTTACATTCAGGTGGGATAGACATTTGCTCCTTTGAGGGGGAAGGGGGGGAGAAGTTAGCACTGAATCTGTCTGCCAGGATGTTGGCTATGTCTGTAAGTTCGGTATATTTTGTACCGTTATGCAACAATTCAGAGCATATCTGGGAGTTTCCACCCATATTCCTGACATAACTAAAGAAGGCCTTGTGATTATCTTTAGTGTCTAGGGCAATTTTTCTTTCGAAACTGGCCTTTGATGATTTTATGACGGATCGTAGGTTCTTGCTAATACTGATCAGAGAAGCCTTCCCTTTTTGGGATTTTGCTCTGTCATGTAGTAGCTTCCTCCTTCTGTTGTATAGCTTATTTATGGCTTGGGTCCACCAGACAGGTCTCCTGTTTTTGGAGGAGTGAGTCTTGGTTTTATTTGGGATAGCACAATCCATGCATTCCTGCAGGTGCTCATAGAATGCAATTGTAAAGGATTCTGCGGATTGGGCTGTATTATCCTCTGGCCCAGGGGCTTTGAAGGATTCCACCTCAGTCTTGAGAAGTGTGAAGTTAGCTTTTGAGAAATTCTTTACAGTGATTTCCTTGGCTGGGGGTGGGGACGGGATATGGATGCCCAGGGAAATGAGTTTATGGTCTGATCTTACTAATGAGGGGTTTACCTCTGGTGTGGAACATAGAGTCCCCATGTCGGTGATGACCAGGTCCAATATGTTGCTCCCTCTTGTGGGAGTGGTGACCAGTTGTTCCATCGTGTTAGAGTTTATAAATTCAAGGAACCATTGGGCCAGGGTGTTTGGGCTTGAGTAGTTTTCCCAGTCAATGTTTGGGTAGTTGAAGTCACCCAATAACATAGTGTTTGGAGAGACCTTCATATTCTCCAGTGTTCTCAGGAATGCCAAGTGGGGTTCCTGTGAAAGGGAGGGTGATCTGTAGCAGGCTACAAACTGAAAGGCAGTTTTGCCCATTGTTAGTGGCACATGGATGGTTTCCGATGCTTCATGCAGTGCCACTGACCTGGAGGTGTAGGTATCTTTGATGAATATAGATACTCCCCCTCCTTTTGTGCTTTGGTCCGAGTTTTGCGGCCAAAAAGCATGGTTATGAGTTATAACCTGGTAGTTCTGGGGTGCTCTCAGGAGCCTTGAAACAGGTTTCTATTACTGCACAGACATCAATTTTCTCCATACTGAGGAGAGCCTCGAGTGCGTGCATCTTGAGGTTTAGACTTCTGGCATTGAGTAGCTTTACCTTTAGTTTTTTATCCTTGGGTTGTCTATGGAGGTGGATTTGTCCTTTGAGCCTTGCCTAAAAAAGGCACTATGGGGGTGGCAAGAGCCTTGGCCAGTATACGATAGCCTAAGGGTGACAGGAGCAAGCCGTCCCTAGAGAAGCAACGTGGCTTGTCGAGCATGTCATCCCAGGCTGACAGACACTGGATCCCCTTTGAATGACACCAATACTTTAGCCAATTGTTGAAACTGATCATTTTGTCTTTATACTGTGGTATCATTCTTGGTAAGGACAAGATGCTACTCAAGGTCAGGGTCATACCAGCCTGGGCTACATGACCAGAGAGCTTCTCTATTGTCTCTTTTCATGTAGTCCAGGGAGGTACATCTCAGGTCATTCACACCAACATGTACAATGACAGAGTCATATTTGTACTTGCTTTGGAGTGACTTGAGTGCTTGCATTATGTGGCGGATCCTGGCACCCAACAGGCAGCTTACAGTGACCTTCTCCTTGTTCAGTCTGGTGAGCGGGACGTCAGTGTGCCGGACAATAGAGTCCCCTACAACGAGTGTATTTGGTGTGTTGTTTAGCCTTAAGGGCTGTGACTGTGAGGCACACTGGCTTTGTGAGATATGTGATTCATGGGTATTGTTGAGGGGTGGCTGTTGCTTGGATATCTGCTTTGGAGGTCTTTGCTGCTTAGGCAGATTTTTATTTAGAGCCTTCAAGTATGTTTTTGTGTGTTTATGTGTTGGGTATGCAGATGCAATAGGTCTATGTGAGACTGGATTTGTGGTGCGAGTGATTACCTTTTCTTCATGACTGACTGTGCCAGTCTTGGGTTGAGAGAGGTCTGCCTCCAATTTGGCTGTGTAACTGCATCTCTCACATGTATTAGAGTTTGTTGGAAGGAGGAGAGGGTTGTCTGTGTACATAAGGCAATTATAACGTTGCCTCAAAATTCCCAGATTCACCAGCTGGACTGGAGAGTAACCCTGAAACTGACCCTTGGACATACCAGATTAGTATAGGGAACTGTTTTTTCACTGATCAGATTAGTAAAGGGAACTGATTTTACACTTGATTAGGAAGGACCAATCGGGAGCCTAGTACTTATGAGAAGTCTAGGAGGGTGTAGTGCTTTAGTTAGTTAGTGTTTCCTTATAAGAACTGAGCAAGTGCAGGGCTTTAGAAAGAGAATAGAGTGCTTACTTTGAGAGTTTGAACAGTTCTAAGGGAAAAATGAAAAGCAGACTTTGTGGATCCTGAAATAGTTTAAACTTGTTTAGGTGGCACTGCCCGACGCTGCTCAGTGCGCAAAACCGCGCAAAAAGAGAGTTGTAGGGTTTTAAGAGAGAGAGATCAAGGAGTTTAGAATTGACCCAAAATGGCCAATAAAACTACAGCTTCTAGGCAGTAACCACTCCTACAGGGACAGGCAAGCTGTTCAGTGTTAACCACTGCCACTGGTGAACACAGAGACTTCCCTTTAGCCCAAGCAAGCACTGGCCTTCTAGAAACTTACAAACAGTTCAGAACAGCAAATCTGTAACTGAACTTTCTTAAATTTCAGAAAGTGGGAAAAAAGCAAGATTTTTTTTTTTCTTTTTGTTTTAGTTTAAAGGTAGCAGAGATACACAAGTAGCAGAATATTCACAACAGTGCAATAAATGACCCCACACTTGAGTGCTAGGCCAAAGTCAGGTAAAATGCAGTTTTAAGAGAAAAAAAAACATTTTAAATTAAGTGCAACACAGGAAATGCAGTAAACAGCCTATAGATGTGTTCTAAATACTGTTTCTGATACAGATATAAACTTTAGCAAGCCGGGAAATGCCAAAAAGTAGGCGGCAAAGCAGTAAATCTTAACAACAAATCAGAAGAAAATACTTAAAATCACAAAAGTGGCTCCTTTTCTTCTCTCAGCGTTTTCTCCCCTTGGTAGGTGCTTCAGCAACAACTAGCAAGCCTGGAAAGATGCCAAAACCACGAGGCAGCCGGGTTTTAAGAGAGAGAAATCAAGGAGTTTAGAATTGACCCAAGATGGCCAATAAAACTACAGCTTCTAGGCAGTAACCACTCCTACATTACTCCAATTACTCATATTTCAATACAGTTGGTATTTCTCTTTTTAATATAATTTTAACTGTCACTTATCAGACTCAGGCAGTATGAGTCTTTCTGTGGCTTCACTTAATACTTCATTGTTCAGTTCTGGAGTATAGTATTTACTCGAGTATGTTTTCCATTCTAGTACAGTGTACCTTGCATCACTGTTAGCCATATACATACATCATTCTCAAACTTAACATTAAATCTTAAGTAACATGTAGAACACCACACGTGTGGACTACAGGTTTTAAAGCAAAAAAAAAATTACCTTTTGTATGTGTAATGTTGTGCAATGGTTAGCAGAGAGCAGCTTTGCTATTCAAAGTTGCAGCAGTAAGTGGCAGTTCACATCCTTTGGTGAAAACTGAAGAAAATTACTTTGGCTGCATTGATATGCTGACTGTCTTGCAAATAAGCTTAGCCTCAATGTGAGGAAAGAAAGTATAGTGATTTAAGTATAAGTAGACATGTATTATTTGAACTGTATCATCTTTGATTACTCAACGTCCTCCTGATGGGATATTCGCATTGTTAGTCAGGTATGTGGAGAGTTATGATCCATTCGTTACTAGTGCCTGTTTAATGTTGCTCATTTTGCAGTCTTTGATAATGTTTTAACACTTCCTTCATATATGTGCATTCTGACACTAGCTGCATAACTATTTGTGTGGTGTGAGTACCTAATGCCTCAAGTCAAAAGAATATGAGGTAAGCATGCAGGGGGTTGACTATAATTAGGTGTATGTTGTATTAGTGTGAAAAGCTATTGATGACATATAGCAATGGCTTAATGAACAGATGTGATGTAACAAAATGTAATTGGATGTCACAATTTCACAGGTGGAGGGTTTGATCCCCTAAAGGATGTACTTTGTTTTAACTATGTCCATTCTTATTCACATATCCTGTCTATGACATCCCTTCAAATATTTGCTTTCCATCATTGCTTGTGTAACTTCTTCTGAGGTATGAGTAGTCAGTGCACAAATCAAAAAAAATGTGCATTAGTCAGGCAGTGGTACTGATCCAGTGAGTTATTCAGCATAGCAGTCTGTGATACATTCCATACTTTGCAATAACTAGGTACAATGTGTATCAGAGAATACAGTTAGTGTAATTTGTGAAAATTACACCCTTGTCATTATTGTATAATCTGTCATTACATTAGGTTGTGGGTTTTGATCCCCTGATTTTTATATACTGTTCAGTAATACTCAGTTTCTCAGTATTATACAGTTGCAATCCAATAGTTAGCTATATTATAAACAATAACTTCTCTCATGTTATCACACCTACAAATATTACGTATCTGTGATGTACTTTGTGTGACAGGTAGCAGCATGCATTATAGGTATGGCTAAAATGAATGATACATTTGATGGAATAGCACACAATGAGGAAGATAGCCGAATGTGCAAAGGATTCAGCTACTGTCATTTAAGTCAGATGACCAAAGATGTGTGACACCAGACCATAATGACATTGGCTGACACTAATAGTTGCACTGCCACACTTTCTAAGTGCCCGGTCATATCCTGATGTGTACATCGACATAGATTAGGGAAGGTTTGTGAGTCCATGAATGATGTAGTTTGTGAACAAGGGTCATAGTACATAGTGTGCCACAGTGCTCTGACATTTTCTAGAAATGTGTTCATGAATTTAATCTTATGGTAGCTATTTCTGTGGCATTTTTGCTAATATACTGTTGTGTAGACAATACGTTATGTAGGCAGGTGTTCAATTCCAAGAAGATGTACCTAGTAGAACTGTGGTAAATGCTGTTACTATGTACTAATGATGTCAAGCAACTGTTAAATGCAGTAAAATGATACCTGCATCTGTAATACTCCATGCCTCAATAAAATCATGTAGTTTTGGGTACAGTGAATGATAGATTAAAATTCCCCACCCCTGTTTATGTGTTATGCAATTTTTTCCATTTTCATTTTACAGTCATAAGCAATATTGTAATATTTCAATGATATTTGTGTATTTACATCTCTTCAGTATGCCCTCTTCTGTGGCATAACGTATTCATGGCCATGAATTTGTAATACCAGTGTGAAAAGTCTAGGGTTCAACTCCAAGTCTGTGCATTTTTGATTGTCTTGATATCACCTATTCTGTTCCTCAGAAATATATTTTCCAGTCACTTCTTCCATAACTGTTCCCATACCATGCATTTCTAATACACCATTCTGATGACTATATACTTGAACAAATACAGGTGCGCGAACACACGTATGTGCATTTATTTGTCCTCATTTCAGCTGTTCTTCTCCCTGAAATGTGTTTTATTCCAGTAAACATTGCTGCCATTGCTTTTCTGGCATGCCCTGCTAAAGCATTTCAGTGATATAGGCAAGGGATGAATTTCATTCTTGAGTGTTTTTTGTTTTAGTGGGGTTATGAGTTGCATTCCCCTGCGTGTAAACTATCCTGTGATGATTGTGTACATTACATAGTGATTCTTGGCATTGTCTAACATAAGTCATTTTTCTGAATTCTTCTGTCACTGTTGAAATGGTAATTGGGGAATATAAGGTCTTATATACTAGTTTATTTAATTGGTCCATGTACTCATGCATGGTTCTAAGATGTGATGTAGGACACTTGCAACATGGCTTCTTCAGTGGCTACCTCTGCTAAAGTGATTACATAGCACCTTATAGTCTGGGAGTTCTGGATTTAGTTCCATGAGGGACCATTGCTTGCTCTTTAGTTGTTGTAATCCACCTGCACATGTGATACCTTTCAGAGGTAGGTGCTGTTATGACCCACTGCACTCTGATGCCTGCAGTGTCTCTACTTTATATTTCAACATGGACATGTGGACTGAGATGCCGCACTGTCCATCATGGGACAACCCATTTTCATGTTCATTTTGAATTACCTTGAACCTTGACAGTGTTGCATGGATGCATGGCTGAAAGTCTCCTTTGTTGTTACATATGGTGTGGAGTATTACATCACATTACTGTATTACTTTATATCCTATGTGTGTAATTCACTTTCTTGAAATAGCCTTATTGTCATACGCAGTTATGATGTTCTTCATCTCCCATTGCTGCAGTCCTGACATATGGGTATTCCGCTGTCCACCATCGGCCCAAATACCAAAGGGCTAGAACCGGCGTCGGTCATCGGCGCTCGAGACTGACATCAGTACGTGCCAGTACAAATGCGCATGACCGACACCATAACCTCAGTCTTTCTTGCCGCGTGGTCCTAAGCAGAAGCAGCATTTGCAAGTGCTGTTTGGCGTTCTGGAATTGTCGGTTTTCGAGTTTCAGACCAGAGACCAAGTTGGGCTAAGTACCCCATTGGGGACACTTTTGTCTTTTTCTTGCCTCAGTATTGACGGATGTCAGAAAAAGTTAATAACTGTATTTCTTGTGGGAAACAGATTCCTCATAGGGATTACCATTCACTCTGCATTCCTTGTTTAGGGCCTGAGCACGACGTTGTTGGGTGTCGCTTTTGTGCTACTTTTAACAAGCGTACTATTAAACGTCGGTTGGACTGTGCTAGGCTGGTGTTTGGTAGGCGTTGTAATTATAACATGCCGTCGGATTCTCTGATGACTGGTTCTTCTAAGAAACGCAAAGAAAAGTCTTTGCGGTCCAAACAGGATGAGGCGTCCACTCCGGACGCCGGTTCTGTTGTACCACTGGCTACTTCTGGCTCCTTCTGAAGGTTTACCTGAGTCTCAAGGGGAGCCTTTGTTACTGCAGGAAGTGGCTTCTCCTGTGTTAGGCCAGGCTGAGGGTGCTTCTCTAATGTCAGTGATTCCCTCCCCTCATAGGGTAGTTAGGCCTCCTCCTTCTCAGAGCAGAGCCCATTCTAAGTCTAAGTCTGCCCCTGCTGGTGCTAGTCCCCAGGGTCCAGCTCCTAGAAAGCACATGTTAAAGATGGCTGAAGATTTGATTACTTTAATTAGGGGTTCTATGCCTCCCCCTGCGAAGAGGCCCAGGGTAGAGACAGGGTTGGAGGGTTTGGTTCAGTCTTCCAATGAGTCAGATTCCTCTGTAGAAGAACTTCAGGATTTCCCTCCTTATTCTGATTCGGAGGCTGAGGACTCTACTCCCTCGTCCCCTCCAGAAGATTTTTCTTTCTCTGAGACTTTGCATTCCATGAGGGAACATTTCAAATGGGAGGGCCAGGATTATTCTGATTCTCATAAAAGACTAAGGAATTCTTGTTTTGCCTCAGCATAGGCCCTTGGCTATTCCCCTGTACTGGATGTTGTTCAGGATGTGTTTTCTGAGGCTGCCCTTAACCCAGATTCTCTGCCTCCTGCCCGGTTAAACCAGATAGATACTACAGGGTTCGAAGCTCACAAGTACTTGTATAAGAGTCCTAGGGCTGATCCAGAAACTATTACTCAAGGCCCCAAAGGGTTAGGGCTTCTGTGGTTAGAAATCCAGTTCCTCTGGACAAGGATGCTAGGGCCCTGGATAGGTGGGGTAGAAACTGTATACCTCTTCCACTTTGGCTATGAGAGCTTTAAATTGTCAGTTTCATATGCTCCGGTATCAAAATTATTTGCTGGGCCAATTGAAATGTAAAGTAGATGCTTTAGCTGAAGGTATTGAATGTAAGGAGCTTCAGGATTTAGTGCATGCTTCAGACCAAGTTGGTAAGCATTCTTTGCAGTGTGGTTTTGATGCTTTACAGGCTTCTTCCAGGGTGGCTGCTACTAGTTCAGTTATTCGTAGGCATGCTTGGCTTAAAGATCAGACCTTGTCAGAGCATGTTAAGGCTCGAATTATGGATGCTCCTCTACAATCTGATGTTCTTTTTGGTCCTCCAGTAGAATCAGTTTTGAAAAAAATGGAGGAAAAAGCTAAGTCTATGCAGACAGTTAAGGTTTTTTACAGGTTCAGCCCCCAAAGTTCAGTAGGAATTGGCCTGCTAATGGTTGGTCTTTCCCCTCTTCGGATTATCAGTCTAGGGGCAGGTCGAGGCGAGGTAGGGGTAGGGCTTCCTCTCAGGGCCCTGTTACTTCTAGGTCTTTGAGTTCTTCTACCCCTTCTGCTGGGGAGGGCAGGGACAGTCCTTTCGGAAACAGACCCAATGACCCGTGTCTTCAGCTGCCGGACTCTGCCTTGCTGGCAGCCCCTCTAGGAGGAAAACTGAGATTTTTCAAAAGGAATTGGCATTTGGTTACCCAAGACAAATGGGTATTGGACATAATAAATCGAGGCTACAAATTTTATTTTCACACATTCCCTCCTTTTAAAGGTATGCCGGATGTGCCTCGTCAGCAAAGACTGGAAGCGCAGACTCAAATTTCTTCTCTGCTTCAGTTGGAAGCAATACAGGAAGTACCTTCTGCAGAAAGAGGCACGGGGTTTTATTCCCGTCTTTTCTTAGTGCCAAAGAAAGGAAATACTTGGAGACCAATTCTGGACTTGTCCATTCTAAATACCTTTCTGGAAATTCCAAAATTCAAGATGTTAACACTGCAACAGCTGTTACCTATGCTGGGCAAAGATCACTGGATGGTGACTCTGGATCTCAAAGAGGCCTATCTTCACATTCCTATCAGGCCCAGTTGCAGGAAATTCCTGAGGTTTCGGAATGGGAATTTGCATTATCAGTTCTCTGCATTGCCCTTTGGCTTGTCTACTGCGTCCAGGGTATTCACAAAAGTCCTGGCTCCAGTAATAGCTTTTCTCAGGCTAGCAGGAATTCAAATTTATCCTTATCTGGACGACTGTTTGATTCTGGCTCAAGGCAAGCATGAACTTCTTCAACATCTGCAGTATGTAATGACAGTTTTAAGATGCCTAGGGTATTCTGTGAACGAAATAAAGTCCAGTCTAGTACCCTCACAAGAGATGTGTTTTCTGGGTGTGAAACTGAATACAGCTGCTCAGATGGCATTTCTTACCCCGGACAAACAAAGGAATCTTCACCTATACTTCCAACAGCTATCAGTAATGTCCAGGCTGACTGCAAGGACAGTCCTTCAAGCCTTGGGGTTCATGGCATCTTGCATTCTAGTACTTCCCAATGCCAAACTGCATATGAGGAAGCTACAATGGTATCTCAAGAGCGTTTGGACTCAACACTGCCACGATGTGGACACTGTCATTTGGATTCTACCTTGCATTCAGAGAGAATTTCTATGGTGGGCTCAGGAATGTCACCTAAACAAGGGGCTCTCTGTGACCCAACCAGAGGCAAGTCAGATATTAACGACAGATGCCTCGGAGTCAGCCTGGGGAGCTAATTTCAGAGGAAAATGGATTCAAGACCTTTGGGCCCCAGAGCTACTTCACTTGCATATCAACATGAAAGAGATGCTGGCAGTTCAATTTGCTTTGGAAGGATTCAAAAGCCTACTTCAACCAGGACTGGTGTTGATTCAAACAGACAACACGACTGTCATGTGGTACATCAACAAGCAAGGGGGAACTCATTCTTACCCTCTTTGCAGACAAGCAATGCTGTTGTGGGAAACTGCTTTGAATCTGCACATCACTCTTCGAGCACAGTTTCTGCCAGGAGCACAAAATTCTTTAGCAGATGTTCTGAGCAGACAGATTGTGGATCCTCACGAATGGAAATTGGACCCTCGGGTATTTCTTCAGTTGACAATGGCTTGGGGAACTCCGGACATAGATCTGTTTGCTTCTCCTCTGAATTTCCAACTGCCACTGTTTTGCACAAGGCTATTTCATCCGAAAGCCTGGAAAATAGATGCACTATCCTTCAGTTGGAGCAACCTTCACGTGTATGCTTTTCCTCCTTTGCCTCTTCTTCCAAAGGTGCTGTTGAAAGTCAGGAGGGACAAACCTTGCATGATTCTTATAGCACCGGATTGGCCTCGTCAGCATTGGTACCCTCTGTTGAGGAGCTTAATTCATGTACCACCTTGGCCATTGCCACAGATTCCTCACTTATTGTCTCAGGAAAACAATCATTTTCTCAATGTCAGGGTGCAATCCCTGCACCTGACAGCCTGGCGGATTCTGTTTTAGAGAAGGAGGACCTTCAGCTCCCTCAACAAGTTTTGGATGTTATTTTGGAAGCCAGGCGTCCTAGTACTCGAAAAGTTTATGCTGGTAAATGGAAGAGATTTTTTCTTTGGAGTTCAGCTAAAGGCTTTGATGTCGAATTGCCTAATTTGAGTTGTACATTGCAATATTTGACTGTTTTATTGGACAAGGGTTTGTCCTTCTCTTCTGTAAAAGTGCATGCTGCAGCTATTTCTACTCACTATGATTGTGACCCTCCTTTACTTTCACATCCATTGGTTAAACAGTTTCTTAGAGGGGCAAAGAATATCAGACCCCCACGGAGGGCTCCTACTCCTACCTGGGATCTTAATTTTGTTTTGGAAAAGCTGACTCTGCCTCCTTTTGAACCTGCAGCTACAGCTGAATTGCAGTTCTTGTCTTGGAAGACTGCTTTTTTGTTGGCTATTACTTCTGCTAGAAGGGTATCTGAATTACAGGCCCTCATGGCAGTGGAACCTTTTCTGATTTTTCACAATGACAGAGTTTCCTTACGTACTAATCCTACTTTTCTGCCTAAAGTGATTTCTAATGTGGCATTGAACCAATCTATACATTTGCCTACTTTTTATGCTAACCCCCAAAATGAAGGGGAAAAAGTTTTGCATTCTTTAGATGTACATAGGCAGTTGAGGTATTATTTGAGCAGAACCAAAGAGTTCAGAAGATCTCAACAGTTATTTGTTTCTTTTGCTTTGACTTCACGAGGGAAAGCTGTCTCGAAACAAACTATTTCCAAGTGGATTAGCCATTGTATTGCTTTTGTTACTCTCATCATGGTGAGGATGTTCCAGCTGGGATCAGGCCTCATTCTACTAGGGCTACGGCCACTTCTACTGCTTTTTGAGAGGGTAGCTACTAAAGACATTCTAGAAGCAGCTACTTGGAGTTCTGTACATACCTTTACAAAGCATTATCATTTACCTCTTTATTCTAGGTCTAGGGCTGGGTTTGCCACTGCAATCTTACAGGGCATGTCAGCAGCTCCTAATGCTATTTAGTTGACCAGCCTCCCTTTTTTCCGTTGCTCTGGGATTCTACCCATATGTCAGGACTGCAGCAATGGGAGACGAAGAACATAGTACAGTTTTGTACCTACCATAAATGTAGATGTTCGAGGATCTCCATTGCTGCAGTCCAATTTTCCCCTCCCTCCTTCCCCCTTTTTCTTTTTAGGTTGGGGTTTGGGTGGTGTTTTTTGCATTCTGACGTCTGAGGCAAGAAAGACTGAGGTTATGGCGTCGGTCATGCGCATTTGTACTGGTACGTACTGATGTCAGTCTCGGGCGCCGATGACCGACGCCGGTTCTAGCCCTTTGGTATTCTAGCCGATGGTGGACAGCGGAATACCCATATGTCAGGACTGCAGCAATGGAGATCCTCGAACATCTACATTTATGGTAGGTACAAAACTGTACTTTCTACCTTTCCATGTAATGTTTTTTGTACTTTAAGGTTCACCCACAACATAACTTTTCTTTTAATGACCATAATTCCAGCCTCAGCGTCTGTGCTGCTTGCATGTCCATTGTTCATACATTTATGCCTGTATTTGCTGCTCTTGTTGATATTGTCATTAAAAGTCTACGTATGTGCACTCACATTGGCTGCTCTGGTTTTGCATGCACATCGTTTGCTTACAATATTTAGATGTGGCTGCAGTGACTTATCAGGATTTGGCTGTGACCCTGTGCTGCAGCCATGGGTAGATGTTCCTCATCATGTAAAGTTCATTAGCCACACGCATATGTAATTAGCAATGCTGCTTGTCACACTAGGAAGGTAAATAGTCTTGGCAGTAGTATAGCTAGAGTGGGGCAAAGGGGGCAGCCACCCAGGGTGTAAAGTATTAGCAGTCATGATGGGTGGGTGGGTGCTGATCCCTCTTTAGCATACCTGCTTTTAAATGCCAGTATTGTATTCCCAGTCAAAACTGAGCAATTACAGCAACTGCTACAGTTTAAAATGAAAAATAAAAAAGATACCTTATTTTAAGATGAAACATAAGCACTTTGTCACCCCATGTGTGATATAAACTGTAGCAACTACTTACTACAAATGTAACAAGCAATCTTCTACAATTTAAAAGATAAAATAGTTTTTATCTTTCTTTTTTAAACTTAAACATGAGTGCTAAAGTGTTTCATGCATGGTATAAACTGTAGCAACTGCTTGCTCCAAATGTTGTAAGCAGTTTTCTCAGTTTAAAAGGTGAATATACTCTCTTTTTTTTTTTTTTAAGTCAAACCTGAGCAGTGTAGCACTCCACATACCTATCAACTGTCGTTGATTTTGGTACATATTTTAACTCTGTCTCACTTAATCTCTCATAAAACTGATGACTTTTGAAGAAAAAGTGGTGAGTTACACTTAATAAATAATGACAATAATCAAAGTAGTTACAGACTTCTTTCACTCCAGAATATGTATATTAATTCACATACTCCTATTCTTTCAGTATCTCATGTTAATAGTAATAATATTTTAAAAAGCATCCCTGATTATTTATTACTTTTTTCCTGATGCTGTTGCAATATGTCCTGATTCAATTGAGAGCAATGGTACTCCATGCATGGTTTAAGGTGTAACAACTGCTTGCTATTGCACCAAACAGTTTGCTACAGTTAAATCTGAAAGTGCTTTGATTTTATCAGTTCTTCAGTGCACTATGTGCTGCTTGCTACAGTTTAAGGAAAGACAAGTGTTTCTCTCTTTTTTACTTCTCCTTTGATGAAGGAGTGATGGGGGTGCGTAAAATAGACTTGATTGAGTATTAAATCATGGACTTTTGTTTAAATGCTGCTCAGCTGACGAGGGACATGGGAAAGATGTACAAATAGGATATAGTTGGCTCCTGCATTTTAGGAGCACCAGCCACTAGATCATGGACCCTTTTTTTTGTTCTACAATGAACTTGAGGGGGACCAGACCAGTAAATGGCAGGAAGTGCTACATGAGCGGGTAACACTTCTGATGTTGGTTTGACCACGATATAGCCATGCTGTTAATGAATCCCCAGTTATATGTTGCTGCTTCAGGCAAATACATGTTCTTTAATTATCACACTGAGCTCTTTCAACACTGAATACAACAGTGAATGCAACCAAGATTTTATAGGTTTGGAATCAAACATGTAGTTCAGCTTGAGAAAGTGCATATTTGCAACAAGAAAGTTCAATGGTGAGAAAATTAGCTAAGTAAAGGACTGACAGTTATGTCTTTACACTTTGGTCTATTTGTTGACAAACCCAATCTCACTTAAAGAGCTCCAAAGACACCAGGTAAGATGTCTGCTTACGCTCAGAACTTGGAACAAGGGTCAAGAAAATATGTTACTAATTAGCCTTTCCAGATTAAAAAAAACAATATCACAGTATGGATATCAATAAGAAAAGAGAGCAACAACCAGTAGAATTTAAAGCAGCTCCCCTGGAAGAACAGCTTTGTAAACTGTTCTTAGCTAATTTTAGCTTCTTACTTAGCTAATTTTCTCACCATTGAACTTTCTTGTTGCAAATATACACTTTCTCAAAGATCAAAGACAATCATAAGGCTTTTTTCAGTTATGTTAGAAACCTGGGATTCAAGTCCCAGACTTGTTCTGAGTTGATTCTAAATGACAAAAAATACACTGAACCCACAGACATCGCCAATATCCTGGCAGACAGGTTCAGTACAAACTTCTCCACCCCCTCCCCCCCAAAAGAGCAAGTATCTATCCCAGCAGAGGGCTGCCTCCCAAACATCTCCTTTGCTCAGGTGAAGGCTGCCCTCTCCAAAGCAAAAAACACTGCTTCCATGGGACCAGATGGCGTCCCAGGTTGCGTCCTACATGAACTCCAAGAGGAACTAATCCCTCAAATAAAACAGCTATACAATCTCAGCCTCACTACAGGATATGTGCCCACAGAATGGCGTACAGCAACAGTGGTCCCACTCCACAAAGGTGGAGCCTCTACAGACCCTGGGAGCTATCGCCCCATAAGCCTGACTAGCTTAGTCTGCAAGGCTATGCAGGGGATCATCATGGAGCTCATAAACAAAGACATTGGGGACCTACAGACACTAGATCCTACCCAGTTCAGCTTTGTCAGGGGCAGATCCTGCCTTTTGAACCTGGTTGACTTCTTCGAAACAGTCACCAAAGCCATAGATGAAGGGAAGGTAGTCCACACAGCCTATCTGGACCTTGCAAAGGCATTTGACACAATACCCCACTCGGCATCATAGATAAGCTGTCCAGCTTAAATATAAACCCCTATGTCACAAGATGGGTCGCAAACTGGCTCAAAGACAGAACCCACAGAGTTAGAGTTGCTGGAGCCATGTCAGACTCGAAACCGGTCACAAGTGGCGTCCCACAGGGTTCTGTCCTGGGACCACTCTTGTTCGGTATATACTTTTCCGAGGTACAGGCAAATGTGGGAGGACTATGGCTCACCAAGTTTGCAGACGACTGCAAACTGGGTGCCATAATCAACTCTCCAGCTGACACAAACATCCTTCAAAAAGGTCTCACAGAGACAGATAACTGGTGCCAGCACCATGGTTTAAAGCTAAATGCCAAAAAATGTATAGTCATACCCTTTGCAAAAACAATGTGCCCACAAATTACCAAATAGGCGGTAACCCATTAAGTACAGAGAAAGTTATTAGGGACCTGGGGACCCAAGTTGATAGCAATCTCTCCTTTGAAAACCACATTGCCAAAGTGGTTAGAAAGACCTTCTACATAGCCCACCTCATCACGAAGGGTTTCACATCTAGATCAAGAGAGGTAATCGTGCCCCTTTATTCATCCCTCATCAGGCCCATCATAGAATACAATGCCCCTTTTGGGATGTACCTTACCCGACACCTGCAGCAATTAGAAAGACCCCAAAAGTATCTCACCAAGAGGATCAAGGGTCTCAAACAGATGCCATATGCTGCTCGGTTAAAAAAACTCCAGCTCTACTCAGTTGCATACCGCCTACTTCGAGGCGATCTATGCCAGACATACAAAGCTATGTCAAATCCAGAATTAATGGACATGCTCCACCTCAGTAAATCTAAATCCCTTAGAGCCACATGCTCGAGGGACTTGAACCTCAGCACAGAAATAAATAGAACTTGCTGGAGGGACAGGTTCATTACCCAGAGGCTCCCTTCCCTCTGGAATACAATTCCAGTTCATGTGAGGCAGAGCACCTCACTGAATCTCTTCAAGAAGAATCTCGATAGGTGGATGGGGGATTGTAGGTTTGTCCCAGGGATTACTCCCGTGTCACTATTAGACAGAGGCACAGTAAACTAAACCTTAAAAAGGGCACAGTATACTCAAATCAAGGGGTGGCGTAAGCCATACAGAATCGGGCTAGGCTTATAATTGCCCCAGGGCAGATAGCCTAGTATGAACCTATGAACCTATGAACCTATAAAAGCTGACAGCAGTTACTGAAAATATAGGCCTAATGAGGAAAACAACAGGTGATCAGCAAGGAAGTGAATAAACTGAAAGATATACTCCAGGACTTGGAAGAGGACATAAATGAGATCAGAAGTGCAAGAACACAGCTGAGAGCTGATAGAAATAGAAAAAAAAACCTACAATGGCAAAAAAGAAAGCTGGATGGCCTAGAAAAGAGATATAGAAGAAACAACATAAGGATATATGGGTATTGGAGCAAGTCCTGGATACAGAACTGGAAAAAATGCCACTGGAATTGCTGAATGCAAGATTTCACTTACCCAAATTACAAGAACCAATAAAAAAAGAAGCCACAGAGCTGGTGGAATGGGAGATGCAAGAGGACAGCTAAGACGTTTGGGCATGTCTGCACATCTATAAACTTAAAGAAGGAATCATGTGACAAGTTACAGCACTTAAAGTGATATTGCTTAATGGCATATTCATACAACTTGTGAAGGGTTATTTTGACTCACTGTATAAACTTAGAAAATGGATGTCTGACTTGTTAGGACCATTGAAAGACCAATTAATTCCTGCATGGATTAACTACCCTGCCATCTTAATTGCAGTATGGAAGGGAACAACACAGGTGTCACAGACCGAGAAGCATAAACTTTTGTAGAGATTTTGCACAGTGGAAGCTGGAGCAACAGATACAACTAAATACATTTAAATATCCCAACAGAAGTAGGCTGGCAGACAAACTTATGATGGACCAGACAAACTTGTGTGGGGCAACAGAGGAGGCAGAATTACAAGCATCATGGAAAACATCTAGCATTTATGCACCCATGGGGAAAAAGGGCTAAAAAGAAAGTAAACAAAGGCACACATTGATGTTGACAAGATATGCAGGGCAAACTAGTCTCTGGGCATAAAAGACAACAGAAATAGAGGAAAGAACATGGAAGACATGACCTGTGGGGGAGTGCATAAAATGATACATTAAGAACAAGATGCTGGTCAAAGCAGAAATCCAGAAGAGGAGAGTCTGATAGTGGTTGCAACATAAGCTGGGGAAATAGATAAAAAGCAGAAAGAGAATATACCATCAAAGGAAAAATACTGCATTTGAAGCTTCAGGAAATTCAGATGTCCAGTGCTGGACCCCAAAGAGCCTAAACAGGATGGACTGGTCAAAAGAGGAAGGGAGAAAAATAAAATGGATAAGCAACAGAAAAACTGGACCAGAGAAGGTGGCCAAAAGGAGGGAGACATCAAGAACTGGACAGCCTGGTCATACAGGGAGAGATTAGAGAAGCAGTTAGTGTCAGAACAGAACTAGTGAAAAAAGACAAAAGTTAAATGACCCAATTCCAAAGGCACTCAAATCACAGGCCTCTGGGTGACAAATCCAACTATATAAAAGGAGAGGGGGTCAAATTTAAATAAAGGATCAGAAAGGAAACTCAGTAGAAAAGTGCTATTCAAAGGAAGAAATAAGGTTAGAAGCAGGGACAAAACCAAAGTGAATACAAGAAGATTAACACAGACTGAAACTGGCAACCTAGAACATAGCGAGGCTCTGCACCCACTCAAAAGGAAAAAGTATACAGAATGATTAGTATGAACCAGCTCGATGTGCTACTACTCCAGGAAACTAAATTAAAGGTGAGGGAGGAGAGATCATGCACACACTAAACCCCAGGGAGAAATAGAGAACAAAGTAGAGGGTGATAAAGGAGAGCAGTCCCCCCTTTTCTGAAAGGGGTTATGTGTATCGACTGGAAAGGTTCCGAAAAGTGGAGAGGGAAGATGGATCACTTGACAAGGATGACGAATAATGAATAAATGGAAGGAGAATGGTAATATAGAGCCTGTATGCACCAAGTAAGGGTATGTGGTATTTTTACAGCAGGTTCTTGTAGAATGGAATCAGATAAAAAAAACGATGGACTGTAAAATCATTGGTAAGAACTAGATCTCAAGAAAGACAGGCTGTCTGTGATAAAACAGAGTATATCATAAAGTTTAAAATAGACTTAAAAAAAGAGCATGGAAGAAGGAGAGAGGAATGATATATGGAGGGAAAGATATCCAAGAGACTGAAGGGTCTATATTAGTAAACAAAAGTTTATCTTTCCGAACGGTGACATTATCGAAAACTCCAGAACTCGAAACTGCAATTGTGGGGGGTGCGCCCCCACACCCCCTGCTAAATATATACTCCAACTCCGAGATCGCACTACAGTGAGGAAAGGGCAAATATTCCCATCTTCACTGTACTGTGATCTCACAATTATGGTTTCGGGTTCCGGGAGTTTCACTCATGTTAGTGTTCGATAAGATAAACTTTCATTTATCTAATACAGACCCGAGATTGAATACATATTTATTCGAAGCTGCTTGATTCAAACCGAAACACAAGTAGGTTGGAATCAAAGCAGCAGTTAGGAAAAAATCATGAGAGAGGATGGGTGGAAAGTATCATGAGGATTAGAAAGCAAAACTAGGAGAACTGAGCAAGATACAAAGGGAATTAGAGAAAATGGTACTGACAGAAGGATGAAGGTCAGAGGAAGGAGTAATAAAAGCTGAACTAGTGCAGTGGAAGTAGAGTGATTGTATTGAAAGGGCTACTGGTGGGTAAAGGGAGGAATGAGGGAAAAATCTAGCAGAGAAGTATAAAAAAGGAACAGGTGAGAGAAAGGTAGCAAGCATTTCGGGAAAAGAGGGAGAGATCATACATGAGGACACCAGGGATATGGAAGCCCTTAGGGAATATTACCAACAAATATACTGGGTACAGGATAAAGAAAGGGAAGTCCATTGGGAGGTTGCAGGCAGGAGAGGTGTACAAGGTAGAAGGAATACAGATGGAGAAAATTAATGCAAAAATTATGACTGAGAAGATATAGAGGCAGTGATTGCAATGAAAGACAGAAAGGTAGGAATCCCAGACAGAGAGTTCTACAAGCAGGGCATAGAGGCAGTATGGTTAGTTATGCAGGAGGAGTATGATGGGATAAGTAAAACATGGGAAATAGATACAGTGAAAAGATTCAGGGTGGTAGTGATCCCAAAAATGTGGGAAGACAGGATGAAAGTTAAGAATAAAGAACAGGCTCTTTAAATTATTCAGAACCTGAGCTTAATCAAACATTTACTTTCGAACAGACCAATGTTGAGCTTTATGTCTTATTACCATGCTGTTCAGATCAGGTGTCTAAATACATGAAAAGCTTATTAAAGATTTTAAAGCTACCAATTAACATTTTTAAAGGCCTTTAAAGCCAAAATATATAAAAAAAATATAATTTGGCTAAAAATATATAAAAAAATATAATAGATTAACTAGAAGCAAATAAATTAGCACAAAATAGCTACTAAATTATTTGATGTTTAAAGAAACAAAACATTGTGCACAAATCACCAAAAGTTTAACTTTGTAATAAAATTTTAACCTGCCAAGTATGGGTATAAGAAACTGATTTGAGATGTTGTGTATGCTCAACTATTGTTAAATTATAAGTATAACAATATTTATGACCCTACAAAAATAAATTTGGTATTTTTCTTTCTAAGTCTTACTATGTGTTTTGCTGGAAAAAGAACATGCCTAGACATGGTTAAACTATGCATCCCAACTTGTACTCCTTGTACGTAAAGTGCTCCATCTGTACATCAAATTGAATCTCAGCTTACAAGTTAAAAAAAGGTTATTACAAAAGTTTTGTTTCCTTTCAGAGATTTAAACACATGTTAAACAGCACACAATGGTATTTTATTTTTGACACAATCTATTATATTTTTTATATTTGAGCTGTCGTTTAATTTTTTGTGACGGATTTTCTAATGAAGTGTTTAAAATGAAATGGTTTATTCTCTTAAAAGTAATAGGGAATGCAAGCGTGATAACTGCGCAGTGCTGAAATGTTGATTGGTGAGCGCTCTGGGGCTATTCAGGTGGAACCTGGCCTCTTTAAGGTGCAATGCGCGATGGCTCAGGTGTTCTGACGGCTGTGTTCAGTGTGGAATAGATCAAGGGTGAACCGCTTTGTGAACTGGTCTACTGACAAGCAATTTCATTTCCTGGCTGTGTGTGCAATAAAGAACAGGCTCCTTAATAAACCCAAACATCAAGGTGATGGCAAAAATGTTAGCAAGGAGAAAGGATAGGATTCTGCCAAGAGTAATACACGAGGGTCACAAAGGCTTTGTGAAAGGAAGAAGGGCAAAAAATTAATTGATGCGCTGCAATGCAGTTTATGGATGGGGAATAGCAAAAGGGAGTAACACAGGCAGGGATGGTTCTTTTTATAGTTATAAAAGGTATTCAGCTTTGTCCAATGTTAACTCCTCTGGAAGTAGGGACAAGGAAAAAGAAAAATGGGAAAAATTATACGACTGATAAAGACGATTTACAATGGGCCAGAAAGAGTGGTGATGGTAAATACAGCAGTTTCCAGTGCTGTTAAACCATGTGTTCAAATGGACCTTAGTATAAGATGTGTAAGCAAATGGAGCTTTTCTCCTTGGGCCTCCCCTGAAAATAGGTATTACCCAATCAGACTTTCCCAGTAAACAGAGACAAAATAAATAAAATAAATAAATTAAAAGTAAGGAGGGGACAAGACAGTGATGCCTTCTCTTCAGTGAGGTTTTCACGTTAGTCATAGAATTTCTGGCAGTGGAGGTGACGAAGAAGTTATGACAGCTGGAGGGCAGAACAGGAATGCAGTCAGACTTCCTAATGTATGTGCATGTTTGCATGCTTATGTTGGAGAATGTTGAGATGACCATAGAGGAAATGATACTAGTTTTTGATAAGGTTTCAAAGAGTCTTGGGGCTTAGAAGTAGCCAGATAAAAGACAAGTAGTGTTCAGGATAGGAGAGTGAAAATAAAGGGAGGGGTGGACACATTCAGGAGAGGTAATACAATAATTATCTTGTAATATAAGTAGGACAGACATTAAGTGATACAATAAAAAGAATTTGGATGAAAGGCGAGAAAGAGAAATTACAAGGGATACTGGCAAGATGGACATAAAACATATACACAACTAGTTAGAATTAAAGTGATTAGAATGATGATTCTCCAAGTTATAGCACATGCACTAAGAATCCCTCCTCTGGATCTGAAGGAAAACAACCTACTGAAATTACAGAACAACTTGGAAAGGTAGTTATAGAAAGAGGAAGGGAAAAGGGCCTCAAAAACAGGCTAAGATGAAGCAGGAAAGTTGGTCTCTCACACATACCAATGCAGAGCTTACCATATAGTCAACTCATGTGGCTAGACAAGTGTGAGACTGAAAGGCAAGAGGAGACTCGACAAATAGGATGTTGTGAAATATAAAGGAATGAATCAGAAGTTGCTAAAGAGATGGGACAACATGATGCGGGACCAAGGGAAAGAAAGAGACATATATATGGCAAAAAGATGGACAGGTCACTTTATCATCATGAGAAGACAATGTAGAAACAGAAGGAAAGGAGTAAAAGGGGTTAACAAAGGAAGGAGCAGAAGAATAGACACTGTTTAAGACCCTACAAATTTAGAAATGGAATTTGGGTTTATACAAAATGAATGATAGACGAGCACGAGGCTGAGTGGAAAATGGATGTAAAGGGGGAGGAAAGAGAATCCTAGGAAAAGGAGACAAGAGAAAATAGAGTCCCATGAGGGAAATGTGATAACAGGATAAAGGTTCAAGCATAATGATTTATGAAGACCTGAGGGGGCAAGTAGATGTCACAAAGAAAGATATAAGGAAAGAATGGAAGAAGAAGGGCAGCAAATTGAAAGGTGAATGGAGAAAATGCCTCAAAATAACATCATCAGTGGAGAAAATGCATGTGGTTGGAGATCAGGTATTAAGACTGCTGCAGAGATTGTATCTCACACAAAAAGACTATATAAGGTGGACAAAAAAGACAGACTCGATATGCTTGAGATGTATGACAGAGGAGGTAGGCATTAAACATTTGCCCTATGAGTGTAACTAGGCACAAATGATCTGGACAGAGTCTCTGGAAATCTGTAAGAGGATGTGTGGAAGAGAACAGAATCTCTGGGGATATAGGGAATGAAGAGGGGATTGACAAGAATAAGAGATGCAGGTGATACCATTAATGACAACAGGACTGAAGAGTGTAATAGTTAGAAACAGGAAAACAATGGGCAAGTGCTAGAAAACATAGCTTAGCAGAAAATATTTAGACACTGTAAGAGCAGTAAAGCTTAAGAAAATGAGGGGGCTGGGAGAAAAATTAAGGGGAGAATGGAAGGAGGCGATGCTCTACTACCAGTCAAACATGCAGATTGAGGAGTAGAGTGAATGTAAATAGAACAGCAATGAGAAGCTTCCTAAAGGTCACTAAAGTTTGATATCACTGCCTTTGAAGAATACTGTTTCCTGGTGCTAAATGTAGCTCTGATTTTACCAATGGATTAAAGTCATTGTTTTGTTACAGTTGCAATTTATCATAGTAATATTAACATGCACTATTGCTGAAAATATACACAATTAACCTGTAAAATATTTCTGTTGTTTGATAGCAAAATAAACAAGGACACATTAAATGTGCACAGTACCTTTCTAGCAAGGTGTTTTTATAGTTCTACATTTCATGGCCTTGCTGTCCTTTCCCGAAGACTTTATGTACGCACAGTTATCATCTCCACTGTAATCATAACTGCCTGATATTTTAAAGAATGCATCATACCTGTTTCCATCAAAGTGCATATTCTTTTCATTGTGTTTCGACATACATTCCTTTATGTTACCTTCTAATTTTTGCAAAAATATGCATCACTAATGACTAGGGCATACTTACTAAGACTTTATGTTGCTGGATGGATTTCTAATTGAAGCTTAACACTCTGCTGTCATGGCATTTATTAACTGATTCATCATTTACCTTGCCCGCATTTTAGCTAATACTTGAGTGCGATTCTGGGGAATTTACACTGCTGTTGATGTATGCCAATTAGCTGATTTGTGTTGCTTGATTTATTGTTGTACCTAGATTTATGCTAAATGTTCTGCATATCTAGTAGGCTCTCTCTCTCTTTCTGTCTTCCTTCTTCTCTTTAGTTTTAAATAACTGCTCTGTTGGTCACTGCTGTCAGTCTTCCCCATTGTAAATCAGCTCAACCTGTTCTTATTTAATGAAGAAAGGAACATTACAACTATTTTCTCTTGCTCAGTTGATACTCCTACATAACCATAAAAAAAATAAATACTTACAGAATACATCTGCTCATCTGCCAAGTGTTTTCCCCTTAGTATTTTGTAATCTTGACATTTTTTTCAAGCAGCATCTGTAAGATAAATATGAAATGCCATAATTCACACAAGCTATTACAATTAAAAGAAATGTTTTAAAATCATTCAGAATTGCGGTGAATGTTTTCAGGCACAACCAGAGCAACACTTCCATGATTTAGGCCAACTATTTGCAAACGTAATAAATTACCAGTCAATAGACTTTAGTGGTGTACTTTCTGAAATGGTACATTTCGATGATGTTCCATACTACAGAGCACATTACTAAAAGTTCTTTGAAAGCAATGTTTTCTGACATACATATCGGTTTGTTTATTAATTATTAGAAACAAAGTAAGGTAGCATATAGAACTGCATTCCATTAAATATATCTGGGCCTACTATTGCTTAAAAGTGTTAGTGTTAGTTTTTTCCCATCAAGAGGAAATTAACACTATTTTTCAAATAAGGTAAAGAACATTACAGCTGGGATTCATAGAAAAGAGGTATGTGCCCATATAGGGCTGATGTCCAAGGACTGCACAACACAAAGAACTGGAGAGCCCATTACATATGCAGAAGGTAGGGAATAACATATGCATGCTGAGTAAAATACCTGATAATAAAGAAGAGCTGCAGCAAAAACATAAAGAGCAGGAAGATGGTAGCAAGAAGAGTTCTATAACAGTGTACATGGGTAACATGAATGATGCAAGGGTAAGGCATAATAGTGCACCCATAGATGTGCATGACTCAGCCTGTAATGCAGCAGCCTATAGCTGAAATCAATCATAATGAACCTCAAGAAGGATGGTACAGCTTATCACAGTGATCAACAGATAGTGGGTGTGCATAAGAAAGTGGTGGCCCTGCTCTTCATACAAATGGGAGTTGATAGGAAAGTAAGAAAGGAGAGAATGCCCAGTTAAAGTACATACACAGGGATAACCATAAGGCATGATTGGTGGTAGAGGAGAAGGGTTTGTTTTGTGGGCTAAAGACCATCTTATATTTGGAAATGTGAAGGGTAGTTCAAGAAAGATCAAGGGATGGCTGTGAGTGGGAGAAGGGCATACAAAACCCAAAAGACTACATATACATAACTCATCTGGAGGTGTCCCTGTCTCAGCCAGCCACACGCAGTGAGCTCAACACTGTTGTACCCCCCCCCCCAGAATCTATGCAACATCCCTAGATGACAAACTCCAATCCATCTTATACTGATGTCATTATAAATTATTTTTCTAAGCCTCCTATGATGCTGAAAGTCTAGGTGTCAGCCTAAACTCTCAGATTTTCATCCTGGACACAGCCCAGCATCAACAGCTCATGCTGACACTATAGGAAATACAGACATTAACAGAGGTCATATAAATAGCTCAAGAAAGCCCTTAAGGCTGCAAGACCAAGTTACTTCATCTGGCTACTTCTGCTTGTAGGTGAATCCAAAATTAGATCTATAGATGCTCCAATCACCAGGCTGAGCAAAGACAAGATAACAGTTAGTTGCTTCTCATGTGCCAGGATATGTAATTTCTATAAAGCTTTCAAATCCCTTCACCTCAGGCACATATCTGACCTGATCATTGTCCGCATGGTATTGTGTGACTTGAGATGCACCCTCTTGGATTGGAAGAGGGACATGATAGAGCTCTCAGAATATACATTTGGAAAGGGAGTGAAACTAGTATTGAGCAGTACCCTACTATCACCAGAAACAATACTACAATACAAATAAATGATAACAGACCTTTGTTATTGCCTTAACTATTGGTGTCATTCTAAGGGAACCCAATGTATATCAGCCTAGGATGAGATGGTTGACAACACACCTGATACACTTGTAATAGGTGAATCTATCGTCAGGCACACTGATGTCCCGCTCACCAGCCTGAACAAGGAGAAGGTCACGGTGAGCTGCCTGTCGGGCGCTAGGATCCGCCACATAACACAAGCACTCAGGTCACTCCAAGGCAAGTAAAAATATGACTCAGTCATTGTCCATGCTGGTGTGAATGACCTGAGACAAACCTCCCTGAACTACATGAAAAGAGACATAGAGGAGCTCTCTGAGCATGTAGCCCAGGCCAGTATGACCCTGACCTTGAGTAGCATCTTACCCTCACCAAGAATGATGCCACAATATGAAGACAAGATGATCAATTTCAACAATTGGCTTAAGTATTGGTGTCATTCAAAGGGGATCCAATGCCTGTCAGCCTGGGATGACATGCTCGACAAGCCACGATGCTTCGCTAGGGACAGCTTGCACCTGTCACCCCTAGGCTTTCGGATATTGGCAAAGGCTCTTGCTACCCCATCGTCCCTATTTTAGCCAAGGCTCAAAAGACAAACCCACCTCCATAGGTATCACAAGGGATAAGAAACTAAGAGTAATGCTACTCAATGCCAGAAGTCTAAACCTCAAGATGCACGCACTCGAAACTCTCCTTAGCATGGAGAACATTGATATCTGTGTAGTAACAGAAACCTGGTTCAAGGCTCCCGAGAGCACCCCAGCACTACCAGGTTATACCTCATACCATGCTTTTCGGCCCCAAAACTTGGACCAAACCACAAAAGGAGGGGGGAGTATCAATATTCGCCAAAGATACCCACACCTCCAGGTTGGTGGCACAGCACGAAGCATCAGAGACTATCCATGTGCAACTAACAGTGGGTAAAACTGACTTCAGTTTATAGCCTGTTAAAGACCACCCTCCCAAACCCAGGAACCCCACTTGGCCTTCCTGAGAACACTGGAAAATATGAATGTCTCTCCAAACACCATTATATTGGGCGACTTCAACTATCCAAACATAGACTGGGAGCATTACTCTAGCTCCAGCACCCTAGCCCAAAGGTTCCTAGAATTTATAAACTCAAATGCTATGGAACAACTTGTTACCACTCCCACAAGAGAGGAAAACATACTGGACCTGATCATCACCAACATGGGGACTCTATGCTCCAGACCAGAAGTGTATCCCCCACTGGTAAGATCAGACCATAAACTAATCTCACTGGATATTCACATCCCGATCCCACCCCCTGCCCAGAAAACCACAGTGAAAAACTTCTCTAAAGCAAATTTCACACTCCTCAAAACTGAGGTGGAATCCTTTAAAGGCCCCGGGCCTGTGGAAAATACGGCCCAGACCGCAGAATCCTTTATAAACGCATTCTATGAACACCTTCAGGAATGCATGGATCATGCAATCCCAAATAAAACCAAGACCCAATCCTCCAAAGGCAGATGTCCTGTCTGGTGGACCCCAGCCATAAACAAACTATACAATAGAAGGAGGAAGCTACTACATGACAGAGCAAAATCCCAAAAAGGGAAGGCATCTCTGATCAGTATTAGAAAAAACTATGGGCACTCATAAAATCGTCTAAGGCCAGCTTCGACAGAACAATTGCACAGGACACTAAGGATAATCACAAGGCTTTCTTTAGTTATGTTAGGAACCTGGGTGGGAATTCCCAGATATGCTCAGAATTAGTCCAAATGACAAAAAATACACTGAACCCACAGACATTGCCAACATCCTAGCTGACAGGTTCAGCGCAAACACCCCCCCCCCACCAAAAGGGCAAATATCTATCCCAGCAGAGTGCTGCCCCCCTGACATCTCAGATGCTCAGGTAAGAGCCGCCCTCTCCAAAGCAAAAAACACAGCATCAATGGGACCAGACGGTGTCCCGGGCTGTGTCCTACATGAACTCCAAGAAGAGCTAAACCCAAACATAAAACTACTGTTCAATCTCAGCCTTACTACAGGATATGTACCCAAAGAGTGGCGTACAGCAACAGTGGTACCTCTCCACAAAGATGGTGCCTCAATGGATCCTGGAAACTATCACTGACTAGCTTGGTCTGCAAAGCTATGGAAAGGATCATCATGGACCTCATAAATAAAGATATTGGGGACCTACAGACACTGGATCCTACCCAGTTTGGCTTTGTTAAGGGCAGATCCTGCCTCTTAAACCTGGTTGATTTCTTCGAAGCAGTCACCAAGGCCATTGACGAGGGGAAGGTGGTCCACACAGCCTACCTGGACCTCGCAAAAGCCTTCGATACAATACCCCACTTGGGCATTATAGATAAGCAAAAAACAAAAGTTGTATTTATATATTGAGATTAAGGCATCACAGCAAATACAAACATACCGGTTTCGGCTGGTAAATTACACAGCCTTCATCAGTGTATTCAAGACAAATAGTATTTACAAGCTGTTTAAATATACAGACAAAATAATTATAAATATTCATTAAGCCCTGGGGAGAAAAGCACCCAACTTAATAATCCACTTCTTTTCTTTACAATTTAGAATGTCATGCCAACCAGCTTTGTTTCCTATGATCCCCTGAATTACATCAATAATGGTAAACAAAATGTTGCAGATGGATGTGTCAACTGCTTATATGCAACAAAGCATTTTTTTTTTTCTTTAATATTGCTATAATGTTCTGAAATTCGTAGCCCTGATACACTCGAGGAGTTTGTCAATGTAAAAAATGCACATTTTTGCATGTGGCCATGTAAATGGCCCAATCACTACTACAATTACCGAAAATATTTATGTCAAAGACCTTTGAACAATTTCTACTTGAAAATTCCTTGGTGGTGCATATGTATTTACAATTAGAAATAGTAGTCTGAATTTTGTCCCTGAACCTGTGATCTCCAGTTTTGTAATGGTTAAAATAAGATTTCAAACTTTTACCATTTCTGTATGAAAACATACATTTGTCGGGGATAATCCTAGCAACTTCTGGATCACTCTGCAAAATGTTCCAGTGTCGCTGTACAATCTTAACTAGACCATTGGTATTGCATCCATAGGTTGTAGTGAGTCTAAGTGGTTTGAATGATGTAATGGACTTATCCTTATACACAAGCAAATCATATTCTGAACCTGACCTTTTGCAACTGCAATAGTTCCCTCCTTGTAACCTCTCTGTTTATATAAATTAGATCTTTTGATTTCCTACAATATGTTAAATGTTGTGAACAGATCCGTTTTGCTCTAATAAATTGGGACTTTGGTATATTTCTGGCTATGTGTGGGGGCATGATAACTCGAAGCATGTAACAGTGAGTTGTATTGTGGGAACTTCCTATATGTCTCTGTCTCCAATGTACCATCCGGAAGTTTACATATAGAGACATCCAAAAAAATGATTTTATGAGTGTCATGTTATTCTGTAAAACCTAAACCCCACTCATTGTTGTTCAAATATTGTACAAATGTGAGCAAACTAGACTCAGTTCCCCTCCACACAAGCCATATATCGTCAAGATATCGTCTCCAAATGTCCATATCCGAAAGGAAGATGTTTCTTGTAGAATCATAGATTAACTTAGTTTCAACATAGGCCATGAAAAGCATATAGGGCATAAAAAGAAGCCCCCATAGCTGTACCCTTAATTTGCCAGAAACATTCATCCTTGTAATAAAAGACATTACAAGTGAGGACATATCTTGCCATGTCTGTATTAAATGTAGAGCCATATAAACCTGCAAGGTCAAGCCAATATGCCAAAGCCTGAAGGCCAGCTTGATGTGGGATATTGGTGTATAAAGCACATACATCAAGCATGCACAAGAGCCAGTCTTCTTCCAGTTGGGTGTCGCATATGATTTGTAAAAACCTGGACAGAAGGAATGGTAACAAAAGGTTTAAGTGTTTGGGTCAGAACAGGGATAAGGGTTCAGTTAAATACTTTCTGCCAGACACTATGGGTCTTCCCGGAGGATGTGTAACATCTTTGTGTATTTTCGGAAGAAAATAAATGTATTGTTAGTTGATGTAATATATCATTAGAAATTACACCCCTGTCATGGGCATCCCTGAGAAAACCTTCAATACATTTAGTAAATCTTAGTACTGGATCCATAACCATATGAGTATAGTATCTGGTATCAGACAACTGCCTGCGAGCTTCCTTATCATAATCAACCCAATTTTGTACCACTACGGCACCCCCCTTGTCTGCTGTGGTTATAACAATTTGTTTGTTTTTCTGAAGTTCCAGAATGGCCTGTTTCTCACTGAAAGTAATGTTGTTATGTTTTAGTGCCATATCTGAACCTTGAAAATGAATATCCTTAAGAACACAGTTTTGAAACTGATGGACCACAGCATTCATAGGTGGAGAAAAATTGGATTGACGATATATGAATTTACCCTTATCAGAGTCAAGACTAGAATCACCAAAAAACATTTTAAGATTAATTAATCTACAAAATCTGGACAAATCTTGTGCAAATACATCCTCAGAAGTAATGGAACCGGGTATAAAATTTAAGCCTTTATTCAATATCTTGACATGTACATCAGACAAAACATGGTCAGACAGATTTAAAATGTTGTTGACAGTACATTGATTTATGTCCCTAATGCCAACTCCAATAGTCCCTGTACATTGTGTATTTTTCTTGTGTGTTTTCACCCCGTCTGTATGTGCTCCTAAAGGGGCAACCCCCGAGCTTCTTTTGGGTGATGGTGATCCTGTTGCTGCCAGGGATTCATTGTCAGTCCCTGATGATGTATCATCAAAAGATGAAGTGCTATTACGGTTACTTTTCCTCAGTATGGATCTAGGTCTTTTCCTTTTCCTATCTGTAGTAGGGAGATTATTAAATCTCACATGTTTAGATTGGGAAGAGAAAGGGTTCCCCCGAGAATAATCCTCTTGATCCCTGTTGAACTTTTTCATCTTCCGTGTCCGTAGTTCAGCATCAAACTTTTTCAAATCTTGGGCCACTCTATTGAGCTTACCTTCAAAAGAGGGCTCCTGTTCATAACGTTTCAATTTATCTGCCAAGGTCATGATCTCAGACAGCCCCTTATCTATAGCTCGATTATGAAATTTATAAAGTTGAACCACAAAAGACATTGTGGCCTCATGTTGTATTTTTGGCCACTCGTGGGTCAATTCATCATCTGCATTACTCACATGTGGGATGGTTCGTATCCTTAACCCTCTTGGGGTTATGTTTGCCGCCTGATAAGCCATAAAAAGCTTACTATGCCACACATTGGCTCGTAGAGCCCTTAGTAGCCTATTCAGGTCATCAATTAGTTTTTGACTTGTTATGTCAGAATTGCTATTCCCCATCTGTTCTAAATCCCCATTTGAATTAGGGCTCAAACCAAAGGCCCCTAAATCTTCCCTATCAGCCACCAGTCCTGAAATAAGATTCGATAAATCCATATTCAATAGGACCAGAGAAAAAGAAATAAATAGAATACTGGCTGTCAATAATGGTTAAACAATAATACCACGACAGCAAACTAAGAGATGGTTGTTGAGGACAATAACAGCTGTTAAAGTGATAATATTCACAATTAAGAAAAGGCTGCGTCCATATAAAATCCAAATTCAAAAAGATTTTTTGTATTTAATGCAGATGATGAAACAACAATAATTATAGAATTGAAAGGGGCAGCCAAAGATAATGAACCAAAGTTCAAAAAAGATATATATAAAAAAGAATATATATATATAAAATGGTTTGGAGCTCAACTACCAGAGAAAAAGACCAGCAATACTTATTATATCCAAAGTGGGTACCCAGGATAGAACCAACAAAACCTAAGAGGCTACTATAATGTCAGGGGTTTATTGGCCAAAATAGATATATCAACACACTATGTGTATGGCTAAGTCATGATAACCTTATCATAAATTGTTATAAGTAATTGTTATGACCAACACCAACATGGTGAATATGTTCTTCACCAAAAAGTAAAAAACCTCCTTTCCCACTATGGTTGATCAAAAAATATAAACTATTCATATAATGGACCCATGTGGGTATTTAAGATGTATTAAATATGAACTAAGACAAAATATACGTATATAGATCTGTGGCTCACAGTCTAAATGGGCACCCTACCACAAACCAAAATCACATATGAATATATGACATACAAGAAATATTACAGATACAGCTAAGTGTCTAAATTTACATAAAGTAGACTCAACTGCTTTGCCTATCACAAGTTATCATGGCCCATGCAAAAATTAACTTTTTGATGAAAATCAAAGACTCCTGTACTATCTGATAATTGTTAACCAAAAATCAGTTGTCAAAACTCTAAATATAAAGATAGGCCATAATAAATATAACCATAACTTATAATGAGATGTTATAATCAACAACACAAACTGCCTACTTGTATAAAGCACTGAACAAATATGTTCTTCACCAGAAAACCCAAGAAGGTCCTAATCTCCTGTGAATAGTCAAAAACATGATATGATCATAATAAAAAAACAAATGGGTAGTAAGATATTGTAAATGACCAAATATCTGTATGTAAATTCTAACTCTTAGTCAAAGATAGCCCCCATAAAAAACAATGGGTTTTAGAAGTAATCCTGAGCCACCTGTGTACCTAAAAAATGCATATAGCAAACTACACTGTTATGTCTATCACAAGTTATCATAGCCCATATGAAAAGATATTGATTTTATGAATAAAAATAGGTTGCAAAAAATGTTAAAGACCAAAAAACATACTATGATGTGGTAAACTACCCATACAGCAAAGTCAGACGTTCAAACTGGATGAAAAACCACTCCAATTGCCGTCTAAATATTGAAAAATCTTCTAACGGCCCCTATGGAGACAAAACTAGTGGGTGTGTGGTTTATATATCACCATATTCAATATGAAAACATATGCAATAATTGACTGTATGAAAACATCATTGCAACATACCCAAAAACATCCCACATAGTCATATCACCGCTGTTTACTAAAGGCGGTATAAAAAAATATCCACAAACATTAAAAAACATAAATGTTCAACAAATGATGTCCAAAATAGTCTGTGTTGATTTCGCCGCACCACGTAGACCAAAATAAGCAGACTGGTATATCCAAACCGGTATGGTAAAGTTTATAAATCCCTCCTGTTGTAAAATGTCACTCGTAGCATCCTGCTTTTGAAATGTTTAAATGCTTAAACCATACACTCGGTCAGTCAAAAGATGGAAAATGAACCCGCAGGTCCGTTTAGACAAACGATACTGTTCCACCAGCCACTTGGGCATTATAGATAAGCTCACCAGCTTAAATATAAACCCCTATGTTACTAGATGGGTTGCAAACTGGCTCAAGGACAGAACCCACATAGTTAGAATTGCTGGAGCCATGTCAGACTCCAAACCAGTTACAAGTGGCGTCCCACAAGGCTCAGTCCTGGGACCTCTCTTGTTTGGTATATATTTCTCGGAGGTACAGGCCAACATGGAAGGACTGGGGCTGACCAAGTTCGCAGATGACTGCAAACTGGGCGCCATAATCTACTCTCCAGCTGACACAAGCATCCTCCAAAAGGGCCTCATAGAAACAGACAATTGGTGCCAGAGCCAAGGCCTCAAACTAAACGCCAAAAAGTGTATAGTCATCCCCTTTGGCAAAAACAAAGTGCCCACAAATTACCACATAGGTGGTAATCCATTAAGTACAGAAGAAGTAATTAGGGACCTGGGGACCCAAGTTGATAGCAATCTCTCATTTGACAACCACGTGTCCAAAGTGGTTAGAAAAACATTTTATGTAGCCCACCTAATCATGAAGGGATTCACATCTAGATCAAGGAGGTCATCATGCCTCTTTACTCATCCCTCATCAGGCCCATAATTGAGTACAATGCCCCTTTTGGGATGTACCTTACCAGACACCTGCAGCAACTGGAAAGACCCCAAAAGTACCTCACCAAGAGGATCAAAGGGCTCAAACAGATGCCATATGCTGCCCGGTTAAAGAATCTCCAGCTCTACTCAGTGGCATACCGCCTGCTCAGAGGCGATCTGTGCCTGACGTATAAAGTCATGTCCAACCCAGAATTAATGGATATGCTGCACCTCAGAAAATCCAAATCCCATCGAGCTATGTGCTTGAGAGACTTGAACCTCAGCACTGAAATAAATAGGACATGCTGGAGGGACAGATTCATAACCCAGAGGCTCCCTTCACCCTGGAATAAAATCCCAGTCCAGGTTAGGCAGAGTCCCTCATTGACTCTCTTCAAGAGGAATCTTAATGACTGGATGGGAGATCGTAGGTTTACCCCGGGTATCAATTCTGTGTCACTGTCAGACAGAGGCACAGTATACTATCCTCGAAAAAGGGCATAGCAAAATTAATTTAAAATGGGTGGCAAAAGCCAAACACACTCTGGCTAGGCTTATAAATGCCCTAGGGCAGATAGCCTAGTATGAACCTATGAACCTATAACCCTAGCTGCTTTGCTATGGATGGTCTGCAACTCACTCCTCATGACTTCTGCATATTGACTAAGACTTTTTCTTCCTCCGTAGTGGCCTTTGTAGGAAAGGCCAGGCTCCTCAAAATACTCTCATTATGAATCACAATCAAAATCATACAATACTTTCTATTCAATGCTAGAAGCCTAAACAAAACTTTCACTGCTTACAGGCATTCCTAACCTTTGAAAGTATTGATGTATGTATAGATATTGCAATGTGGTTTCAGAATAGTGGAAGCACCCCCAAAATGGAGGGTTTTAATGGTTTGCACTCCTTCATCCCAAACATCTAATTGGACTTTCTAGCTGTTGGGGCTTATCTGTGCTCCTAAGAAACCATTTCACTTCTAGATTCATATTGCAGGACAATGACCTAGAACCTGTACACATTCTTCTTATGATAAACAAAACCCAGTACCATATAGTGGCAAACTAAAGTACCCCAAGAGACATGTTTTTACAAATTGACTCCCCTCAACATAGAACCTAACAGTATTTTCTTGGGTAACTTCAACTATCCCTGTATTAACTGGGGAACCTATACCACCACAAACAAATATGTGCAGAGACTCCTAGATGTTATTAAAACCAACTCCTTGGGCAATCTAGTCCAGATTTGAATGAAGGGGCTCTAAAATATTACACCTGTTTCTCACAAATATAGCCCCCATGTTCAGACCCCACAGTTAGCAAATCTCTTGCTAAATCTGACCATTGTGCAGACACATTTATTCTATGTATAAGATTTGAGTCACTTTAAAAATCCTCCATCTTCAGAGACTATTCTAAAATAAATCTACTCCCGTTAAATGATGATCTGCTGAAACTGAAACACCCTCCTCACCTAGAAGACCCTACTTCACACACTGCCATTTTCACAGTAATTCTATGTACACCTTCAAGTGAGTATTGAGGCCTAGATCCTCATAAGACTTAAATATAGTGCCACATTTAAGAACAAACCCATTTGTGAAATCCCAATAGAAACAAATTATATTATAGGAGAAATAAAATCTTAATCTGTAAAAGTAAACAACAGCCAGATGTTACTTCTTATCTCCCTCAATTTACTCACAGCATAATAACATACTTATGCTACCAGCCCAAATCATTTTTGAGCAATTCCTAAGTGTTATCTCCAAGCCTAAAAAATGCTAGCTCCTTGGACCCTGACAATGTGCCAGATTCTCTTCTTGTCAGTGACAAACTCTGCCTGGCTGACTCCTTGATACACCTATTCAATTTCAGCCTCTCGACTGGATTTGTACTGGAGCTACCATAGTATTCCCACTCCATTAAAGGGATCCATTGACTGACCCAAGTAATTATAGACCCTATCAGGCTCGCTAGCTCTATATGTAAGACAATGGAATGTATCATGTTGAACCTCATAAATGTGGACACGTGCAATCTTCAAAACCTTGATCCATACAAATCTGGGTTTGTTAAAAGCAGATCTTGCCTCTTGAACCTGATGGATTTATTTTTTGTTTGGTTGAATAAATCACTAAGGCATTAGAGGCATCTAGGAATACCCGGACTTGGCCAAAGCTTTCATACAATTCCACATTTGAGCATCACTGATAGGCCAAGCCAGTTAAATGCAAACTCCTGTGTTACCCACTGGACAGCAAATTGGCACACTCTCCACTAAAAGAGTGGTTTACCAGCTGTGTCACCAAAGAATTGGTCCTGGGATGGCTTCTTTTTGGTATATACTTATCTGGCCTCAAAGTAGAAAGCAAAGGCCTGTGTCTGACTGCAAACTGATGACTATAAGCTTGGAACCATCATAAATACCACAAATGGCCTATATATATTTTCCATGAGGACTTATCTTATACTGGCAAGTGATGTTTGGACCACCGCCTTAAACTAAATACCAAAAAGTGTAGCATTGTGTCATTTGGCAAACTTGGGCACTCCTGCTCCTATCATATGTGCAACACTCCCTCTAAAAATTGACTCAGTTAAAAGGGACTTGGGCACCTTCATTGACAATGCCCTATTCTTTGACCACCATGTGGCCACTGTTGTTAGAAAATCTATCTTTTATATAGCCAGACTAGTCACCATTGTCACAAGGAATCCAAGGAAGTCATCATACTCCCTATACCTCTGTCTTATCAGACCAATAGTAGAACATAATGTCCCCTTTGTATCTACTTAGCTATACCTCTGTCTTATCAGACCAATAGTAGAACATAATGTTCCCTTTGTATGTACTTAGCTATACCTCTGTCTTATCAGACCAATAGTAGAACATAATGTTCCCTTTGTATGTACTTAGCTATACCTCTGTCTTATCAGACCAATAGTAGAACATAATGTTCCCTTTTTTATGTACTTAGCTATACCTCTGTCTTATCAGACCAATAGTAGAACATAATGTTCCCTTTGTATGTACTTAGCTATACCTCTGTCTTAGCAGCATTTCCTTACCAAAAACAACAATGTCCTCCTTGAGTTACACTGAGTGACTGTCTTAAAGTGTCCTCACTCTTTTCATTTCCTACCAAGTACTGTGAGGAGGTCTCTACCTTGCCCACCAACCTTGAAAGTTCAGGTCTTGTGTAACTCCTTACACATGCAGAAAACTTATACCACAACACCATGTCTAGAGACTTACATTTTCAGCAAAGCATAAATGGGACTTGTTGGTAGGATATATTGTGGAGCATGGCACACAAAACAAATACTTTGTTTTATATATCCATCTGTATTGCATTGCCTTTCTGGAGGTGTTTAAACATTTCAAGTGTCCCTTCATTAGTAAGAATGCTGACTTTAGTGTTTTGAACTTCCATATGGAATGTGCTGTAGGTTATTCCCTGCATTGTGTGAGGCAGTGTATTAGAATCATCAACCAAGGCTCTAGGGCATATCCAGCATCACATCAACACACAACATATCACATTATATATGACTAATTCCCAGCAGGTATGATACAGTTGTGTATAGGCTTTTCTGGCATTTGTGTGCACCTACCAGCCAGGTTACCCCATGGGAAGACACATTGCAGGTACCACTGGTATAGGTTGTATGTGTGCCATATTTGTGAATTGTATGCACTTCCAGGGTGTCATACTGACACATTATAAATACCCTGGGCATTACAGACCACTAGCAGTTCAATGAGTATAAGCCTATTCTGTTAGTATATATCTAGCCGTTTGGACCAGTGGGAACTTTCTAGCAACACAAGTCCAATCTCCTGTACCCCGGGCATCAGGGAAATGGGCTGTCATAGAAGGCCTGCATGGTGTTGGTTCTTTCTTCTGTCATGGGGAACCAGACCTGTTCTGTCACATGTTGTATTATAATGTCAGGGAAGTAGTTTAGTATTTATGAGGTTGATTGCTATGATATCCCTAACATGTCCCTCACAGGTCACTGAAAGGTCCCAGCAGCTAAGATTGTTGATGCTACATAGACCTTTATGTCCACAGGAATGGCTATACCTTATGCCCCCCCCTTGATTCTGTTTGTGAGCAATATAGTTCAGCTTGGTCCCTTACTGTATTCCTGTTAAGTTGAAAGAAGTCCACCATCTGTTGCTCTCTCAGATGGTAGTAAATTAGTTGCTGCCTATATTTCCTCAATTGTCATGGACAGTCAAGGCTTGTAATATTGTAAACAGTGAGCCTGATGCTGAGTACCAACATATGCTGTCATACTACTGCTCCTGCAATTCCTATCACAGCTTCCATAACGTACACTGGAAATCTCAGCATTCCAAATGGAGAAGCACATGTGCAGCACCACCTCTTTATACATCTCTGAATTAGACTGACATTTTGGGTTCTTTTATGTGCATATTCCATAATGATCATTTGCATGGGGGTTCCTTTTCACATGCCATTCTGTAATCATTTGCATGTTCTGTGTATTAAGCTATTTCCATATTTGCACAATTGGTGTCTATGAATAGCACGTACACAGTGCACACCCATTTCTCCTGCTATTTTATGCTGTGCACTGTGGTGACCCCTTTATGAATCCTAGCCTTCTTTTGCACACATTCTTTATGTGAATGTTATTATACAATTCCATAACATTTAGTAATGAAGATTTTTCTCAGTATTTAATGCACTTTAATTTTGAAAGTCAGTGGGCAAATGTACAACAGAAAAAGCAGGAGGGCATATGTTCAATAGAACATTTTCATTAATATTTTCTGACAGTATAAGCCAACACTTTCAGTAAAGGTAGGATTCCCCATTTAGTGTGTTTGTTCTGTGGGAAAGGAGTGTTGATGTTTTCTCAAGGTAAACAACCCCAAGTGTTATTCCCTTGGTAGGCACAGCTTGTATCAGCTGCCACTGAAATGTGTTACAGTTGGGAATTAACTTTCACACACCAGTACTCTCAGTTCTAAGACAATATAGACAAAGTTCAACAATGCTATATTTCTTTCTACGAAACAGAAATATCAACCATATTTGTAAAAGGGAATAACAGCTGAAATATCATTTTAGGAACATTTCACTGCAATTTCCAAAATGTGGCCTTTTGAGTAAAGGCAAAAATCACGTTTCTATTAACTATTGTATGATCACTGACTTCTTTTTAAGACACTGCTTGTACAAAACTGACATACTGTATTAAATGATGCAGTGGTATTTTACAACTTGTAAGAAAAAAATAACTTCAATATTTCTAAGTGCCATTTAATTTTGTAGAGGTTTTATGGAGCATTAACTCCTTCAGTGCTATAGATGTGTGCATATTATAAAGACAAACACACACAGATTACTTATACCAGTAAGGATATGGCACAGGTTACTTCAAGCATAAAAAGAGAAAGTGGCTAGACTTAAAATGATCCACAAGGGCAACTAGCCTAGCACTTACCTATTATCCTATGAACCTATGAGATTCACTAGACAGGAGAGGATAGGATAGTATAGGATAGGACTGGATAGGATAAGACAGGATAGGATAGGGCTATTAATATGATGACATAAAACCTGATTATAATAAACAATACTTTCCAAGATGTGGTGTGTGTGTGTGTGTGTGTGTGTGTGTGTGTGTGTGTGTGTGTGTGTGTGTGTGTGTGTGTGTGTGTGTGTGTGTGTGTGTGTGTGTGTATGAAAATTACTTACAGTCTGGCAACAAATAAAATTATTTTACAGATATATTTCATTAAAGAAGTTTGTCACATTAGAATAAAATGGTCTGAATTTCCAAATACTGCTCAGTGGAAATTCAATAGAGCAAATGTAACATAATGATTCACACCACAAGCAGACTGATTCAGTAATATGACTCAGAGAAAGAAGGCACTAGCATAAAATTGTACCCAGGCTACCAAACTGGTCAGTTATTAACACAGGTGACCAATACCACTATGTACTTATAAACCTAAGACAGAATCCTGAAGTCATCTCTTTGCAAATGGACCATGTTAACATGAGAAACAGCAATGAAATAGACAGTCAAGTCTCTGAGATAAGGCATTTTGCTTTCATATTACATTATAAAACATGGCACAGGAGTGATTATGACCACACCAATTCATTTCCTTTCCTTCCTCTGTCCTCAGTAGGTCAAACAAGTAAAGCAATGGTGCCTTCCCTGGATTGGTAGCACTGTGCTACATAACAGGTTCATAGGTAGGTACTAGGATATTGGCCCTAGGACCTATATAAGCCTATCCAAAAAGGTACCCTGGTTTTCTCCACCCAAGAAAATTATTTTCCTGTGCCTCTGTCAAACAGAGCCACAGAGGTGATCCCCAGGGTGAATTTCCTATTTCCCATCCAATTATCAAGATTTTTCTTGAAGAGTGCTAATGAGGAGCTTTGTTTGATATAGATAGGTAGTTTATTCCAGAGTATGGGAAGTCTCTAGGACAAGAATCTATCCCTCCAGCATGTTATGTTTATTGTGGTGACAAGGTTTAGGTCCCTAGAGCGTGTAGCTCTGAGGGATTGGAATTTCTTTACGTGTAGCATGTCTAACAGCTCTGGGTTTGACATAGCTTTGTATGTTAGGCAGAGATTGTCTCTGAGTAGGCGATATGTGACAGAGTAAAGCTGGAGTTTTTTGAGATGATCAGCATAGGTCATCTGTTTGAGGCCGATAATCCTCTTTGAGGTATTTCTGTGGCCTTTCCAGTTGTTGTAGATGTCTTGTGAGGTACATACCAAAACGGGTGTTGTACGCTATAATGGGTCTAATGAGGGATGAGTAGAGGGGAACAATGACCTCTTTTTTCCTGGATGAGAAACCTTTTGTGATGTGATTATCAAAGGAGAGACTACTATCCACCTGTGTCCCAAGGTCTCTTATCACACTTTCGGTGTTATGTAGACTACCACCTATGTGGTAGCTCATGGGTACAGAATTTTTACCAAAGGGGATGACAATGCACTTTTTGTCATTGAGCTTGAGGCCATGGCTTTGACACCAGGCATCTGTCTCAGTGAGGCCCTTTTGTAGGATGTCCACATCGTTAAGAGTTTCAATTATGGCTCCTAGTTTGCAGTCATCTGCAAACTTCATTAGCCAAAGACCTTCTGTGTTAGCCTGTACTTCAGAAAAGTAGATACCAAACAGGAGAGGACCCAGGACTGAACCCTGTGGTACTCCACTTGTTACTGGTCTGAAGTTGGATTTGGAGTCTCCTACTTTTACAGTGTGGGTTCTGTCAATGAGCCAGTTGGCAACCCATCTTGAGAAATAGGGATTTATACCTAGTTTAGTGAATTTATCTATAATTCCAGAGTGAGGGGATGGTATCAAAAGCCTTGGCGAGATCTGGATAGGCTGTGTGAACCACCTTACCCTCATCTACGGCTTTGGTGACTGCTTCAAAGAAGTCTATCAGGTTTCGGAGACATGATCTGCCTTTTACAAACCCAAACTGGGTGGGGTCCAGAGTTTGGAGATTACCAATGTCATTGTTTATAAGTTCCATGATGATACGTTCCATGGCCTTGCAGACCAGGCTCGTTAGGCTAATGGGGCAGTAGTTCCCGGGATCCGTGATGGCTCTCCCTTTGTGGAGTGGGATAACTGTCGCTGTGCACCATTTAGTGGGCACAAAGCTTAAGGTGAGGCTATGATTGAACATGGTGCTTAGGTGGGGTGCCAGTTCATTCTGTAGTTCGTGTAGAACACAGCCTGGGATGTTGTCAGTTCCCATGGATGCTGTGTTCTTGGCTTTGGACAGTGTGGTTTTTACATGTGCAGCCATGATTGCAGGAACTTTGCATTCTTCCGGTATAGAGATGGGCCCTTTAGGGGGTGAGAGGGGGGGGTAACATTAGCACTTAACCTATTTGCCAGGATGTTGGCAATATCAGTTCATTCTGTATATTTAGTGCCATTGTGTTGTAACTTAGAGGAGATCTGAGTGTTGCCATTGAGATTCGACATAGCTATAGAATGCTTTGTGGTTGTCTTTAGAATCAGTGGTGATTTTGTTTTCGTAACTAGCTTTGGATGATTTTATGAGGGATCTCAGCTTCTTACTGAGGCTGACCAGGGAGTTCCTCCAATCATGGGATTTTACTCTTTTTTTGCAACAGTTTCTTTCTTCTGTTCTAGAGTTTGTTTATGGCAGGGGACCACCAGATTGGCTTCCTTTTTTGTAGGATAGCATCTTGGTTCTGTTAGAGATAGCACGATCCATGCCCTCATGTAAGTGCTTATAAAGTGCATTTGTGTAGGATTCAGCAGTCGTACCTCTATTGTCCATCTGCATGGGTGTCATGAAGTTTGCCACTTCTGTCTTAAGAAGCATGAAGTTGGCTTTGGAGAAATTTTTTACGATGGTTTCCCTAATGGGGGGTAGGGGTGGGATGTGGATGTCTAGGGTGATTAGTTTGTGGTCGGATCTGACCATCAAGGAATTGACCTGTGCTGTGAAACTCCATTCGCCTATGTTGGTAATGACCATGTCTAGTATATTGCTGTCCCTGGTGGGGGTGTGGATAAGTTGATCCAAGGCACTGGAATTTATGAATTCCAGAAAACGTTGAGCAAAAGCATTGGTACATGTGTAGTTTTCCCAGTTAATGGTGGGGTAGTTGAAATAGCCCATTATTAGGGTGTTGAGTTGTATCCTAATATTTCCCAGTGTATCAAGAAATGAGGAGTGGGAATCCTGGGGCATGGTGGGGAATCTGTAGCAAGTTACAATTTGGTTTGTGGTCTTGCCCAGAGTTAGTTGCACTTGGATAATCTTGGATGCATTATGCTAAGCAACTAGCCTGGAGGTGTGGTTATCCTTAATGAATATGGACACACCTCCACTTTAGTGTTTCGGTCCAGGTTAGGTGGTCAAAAGGTGTGGTATGAATTATAGCCTGGTAATGCAGGGGTGCTCCCTGGAGCCTTGAACCAGGTCTCTGTCATTGCACAGATGTCGATGTTCTCCATTTTAAGGAGTGCCCTGAGTGAATGCATTTTGAGGTTTAGACTTCTAGCATTGAGTAGCATTACCGTCAGACTTTGCTTGCTTGAACCTGCTACAGTGGTGAATTTGTCATTTAAACCTTACCTAAAAAAGGCACTAAAGGGGTGGAAAGAGCCATAGCCAGTATCTGGAATCCTAAGGGCAACAGGTGCAGGCCATCTCTGGCAAAGCATCGTGGTCTGTCAATCATGTCATCCCAGGCAGACAGATACTGGATTCCCTTAGTATGACACCAGAAGCTTAGCCAATTGTTGAAGTCAATCATTTTGTCCTTGTACTGTGGTATCTTTCTGGGTGATGGCAGGATGCTACTCAGGGCTAGGGTCATACCTCCCTGGGCTACAAGATTGGAGAGCTCCTCCATGTCTCTTTTCATGAAGTCCAGGGAGGTATGTCTCAGGTCATTCACACCAACATGGACAATGACAGAGTCATATTTGTACTTGTTGTGGAGTGACCTGAATGCATGCATTATGTGGCGGATCCTGGCAGCCGACAGGCAGCTGACAGTAACTTGTTTCCTTGTTTAGCCCAGTGAATGGAACATCAGTGTGCCTGACTATAGAGTCACCTATGACTAGAGTGTTGGGTATGTTGTTATGCCTTATGGGCTGTGGTGAGTGACACACTGAGTTTATGGGCTATGTGTCATTTGGGTTGTGTTGGGGGGGTGGAGGTTCATAGGTTCATAGGTAGGTACTAGGCTATTGGCCCTAGGGCCTATATAAGCCTAGCCAAAGGTACCCTGGCTTTCTCCACCCAAGAAAATTATTTTCCTGTGCCACTGTTGAGCAGAGCCACAGAAGTGATCCCCAGGGTAAATTTCTTATCTCCCATTCAATCATCAAGATTTTTCTTGAACAGTGCAAATGAGGAGCTTTGTTTGATATAGATAGGTAGTTTGTTCCAGAGTATGGGAAGTCTATGGGACAGGAATCTATCCCTCCAGCATGTTCTGTTTATTGTGGTGACGAGGTTTAGGTCCCTAGAGCGTGTAGCTCATAGGGATTGGGATTTCTTTAAGTGGAGCATGTCTAAAAGCTCTGGGTTTGACATAGCTTTATGTGTTAGGCAGAGATCGCCTCTGAGTAGGCGATATGCAATGGAGTAAAGCTGCAGTTTTTTGAGACGGTCTGCATAGGGCATATCTTTAAGGCCGGTAATCCTCTTTGTGAGGTATTTCTGTGACCTTTCCAGTTGTTGTAGATGTCTTGTGAGGTACATAACCAAAAGAGGCATTGTACTCTATAATGGGTCTAATGAGTGATGAGTAGAGGGGAACAATTACCTCTTTTTTCCTGGATGAGAAACCTTTTGTGATGAGGTGTGCCACATAGAAGATTTCCTGACTACTGTGGCAATGTGATTATCAAAGGAGATACTACTGTCCACCTGTGTCCCATGGTCTCTTATCACACTTTCGGTGTTAAGTAGACTACCACCTATGTGGTAGTTCATGGGTACTGAGTTTTTACCAAAAGGAATGACAATGCACTTTTTGGCATTGAGCTTGAGGCCATGGCTTTGGCACCAGGCATCTGTCTCAGCAAGGCCCTTTTGTAGGATGTCCACATCTTTTGGAGTTTTGATTATGGCTCCTAGTTTGCAGGCATCTGCGAACTTCGTTAGCCAAAGACCTTCTGTGTTGGCATGTACTTCAGAGAAGTAGATACCAAACAGGAGAGGACCCAGGACTGAACCCTGTGGTACTCCACTTGTCACTGGTCTGAAGCTGGATTTGGAGTCTGCTACTTTCACAGTGTGGGTTCTGTCAGTGAGCCAGTTGGCAACCCATCTTGTGACATAGGGATTTATACCTAGTTTAGTGAGTTTCAAAGAAGTCTATCAGGTTTAGGAGACATGATCTGCCTTTTACAAACCCGAACTGGGTGGAGTCCTGAGTTTGGACATTGCCAATGTCATTGTTTATAAGTTCCGTGAAGACCAGGCTCGTTAGGCTAATGGGGCAGTAGTTTCTGGGGTCTGTGGTGGCTCCCCCTTTGTGGAGTGGGATAACTGTCGCTGTGTGCCATTCAGTGGGTACATAGCCTGAGGTGAGGCTATAAATTGAACATGGTACTTAGGTGGGGTGCCAGTTCATTCTGTAGTTCATGTAGAACACAGCCTGGGATGTCATCCAGTCCCATGGGTGCTGTGTTCTTGGCTTTGGATAGTGTGTTTTTTACCTGTGCAGCCATGCTTACAGGAACTTTGCATTCTTCTGTTATAGAGATGGGCCCTTTAGGGGATGACAGAGGGGTAAAGTTAGCACTGAACCTATCTGCCTGGATGTTGGCAATATCCGTTGGTTCTGTATATTTAGTGTCATTGTGCTGTAACTCAGAGCAGATCTGAGTGTTGCCATTGAGATTCTTGACATAGCTATAGAATGCTTTGTGGTTGTCTTTAGAGTCAGTGGCGATTTTGTTTTCATAACTAGCTTTGCAGGATTTTATGAGGGATCTCAGCTTCTTACTAAAGCTGACCAGGGAGTTTCTCCAATCATGGGATTTTACTCTTTTTTGCAACAGTTTCTTTCTTCTGCTGTAGAGTTTGTTTATGGTAGGGGACCACCAGATTGGCTTCCTTTTTTTGGAGGATAGCATCTTGGTTCTGTTAGGGATTGCACAATCCATGCACTCATGTAAGTGCTTATAAAGTGCATTTGTGTAGGATTCAGCAGTCATACCTCTATTGTCCGTCAGCATGGGTGTCGTGAAGTTTGCCACTTCTGTCTTAAGAAGCGTGAAGTTGGCTTTGGAGAAATTTTTTACTGTGGTTTCCTTAATGGAGGGTGGAGGAGGGATGTGGATGTCTAGGGTGATTAGCTTATGGTCGGATCTGACCAATAAGGAATTGACCTCTGGTGTGGAGCACTGGTTGCCCATGTTGGTAATAACCAGGTCTAGGATATTGCTGCCCCTGGTGGGGGTGTGGATAAGTTGATCCATGGCATTGGAATTTATGAATTCTAGAAAACGTTGAGCACAAGAGTTGGTACATGAGTAGTTTTCCCAGTTAATGGTAGGGTAGTTGAAATCGCCCATTATTAGGGTGTTAGGTTGTACCCTAATATTTTCCAGTGTATTAAGAAATGAGGAGTGGGAATCCTAGGACATGGTGGGGGATCTGTAGCAAGCTACAATTTGGATTGCGGTCTTGCCCAGAGTTAGTTGCACTTGGATAATCTCTGATGCATTATGCTGAGCAACTAGCGTGGAGGTGTGGATATCCTTAATGAATATGGACACGCCTCTGCCTTTAGTGTTTTGGTACAGGTTAGGTGGCCAAAAGGTTTGGTATGAATTATAGCCTGGTAATGCAGGGGTACTCCCTGGAGCCTTGAACCAGGTCTCTGTCATTGCACAGATGTCGATGTTCTCCATTTTAAGGAGTGCCTCGAGAGAGTGCATTTTGAGGTTTAGACTTCTAGCATTGAGTAGCAATACCCTCAGATTCTTCTTGCCTGTACCTGTTATGGTGGTGAATTTGTCATTTGAACCTTGCATACAAAAGGCACTATAGGGGTGGCTAGAGCCTTAGCCAGTATCCAGAATCCCAGTGGCGACAGGTGCAGGTCATCTCTGGCAAAGCATCGTGGCTTGTCAATCATGTCATCCCAGGCAGACAGATACTGGATCCCCTTAGAATGACACCAGAAGCTTAGCCAATTGTTGAAGTCAATCATTTTGTCCTTGTACTGTGGTATCATTCTGGGTGATGGCAGGATGCTACTCAGGGCTAGGGTCATACCTGCCTGGGCTACAAGATCGGACAGCTCCTCCATGTCCCTTTTCATGTAGTCCAAGGAGGTACATCTCAGGTCATTCACACCAACATGGACAATGACAGAGTCATATTTGTACTTGTTGTGGAGTGACCTGAGTGCATGCATTATGTGGCGGATCCTGGCACCCGACAGGCAGCTGACAGTAACTTTCTCCTTGTTTAGCCTGGTGAGTGGAACATCAGTGTGCCTGACTATAGAGTCACCAATGACTAGAGTGTTGGGTACGTTGTTATGCCTTATGGGCTGTGGTTGAGTGGCACACTGAGTTTGTGGGCTATGTGTCATTTGGGTTGTGTTGGGGGTGGAGGTTGCTTGTGTTTCTGCTTTGAAGGTCCCTGTTGCTTGGGCAGGTTTTTACTGAGAGCCTCCGCGAATGTAGGTGTGTGTTTTGTGTTTCTATGTGTTTTGCGTTTCTGCTTTGGAGGTCTCTGTTGCTTGAGCAGATTTTTATTGAGAGCCTCTGCAAATATAGGTGTGTGTTTTGTGTTTCTATGTGTGTGTTTTGGTGGTATAGGTTTTGAGGGACTATGTGATGAGTGTGGTGTAGTGCAAGTATTTGCCTTCTCCTCTTGACTGTCTAGTCCAGTAATGGGTGAAGAGAGCTTTGCTTCCAGTTTGGCTATATAAGTGCATCTCTCACAGGTTGTAGTGTTGGGTGGTAGGAGGAGAGGGTTGTCTGTGTACATGAGGCAATTGCTGCATTGCCCCAAGATGTCCAGATTCATCAGGTAGACAGGAGAAAACACCAGGAGCTGACCCTTAGACATGCCTGGATAGGTACTTATTTATTAGTACTAAAAACTGTTTTCCTCTAGACAAGTGAGGAAAGTTGAGTGCTGTAGTAATTTGTAGCTTATTTAGTGCTTACAAGTTCTGAACAAGCGTTGAGCTCAAAGAAACAAATTTGAGTGCTAAAAATAAAAAACTGGCTAGTTCTAAGGGAAAATTTGAAGAGGAGAATTTATGGTGCCAGGAATACTTTAACCTTAGCTAAGCAGCGACACATAAAGTGTATTTTTACAGGTTTTAGGGAGAAACACATTTATAAGCATTAACTCCTTCAGTGCTATAGATGTGTGCATATTATAAAGATAAATGCACATACAGATTACTTAATATTTCATTTTCCTGTATTAACTCCTAACTGTCATGTATAAACCTATATAAGAAGCTGCAATAACATGTGATGGTGACTCACCCCACTGTCTTTGACCACTGTTGCAATTTTCATGTCATCTGTGAGCAGGACAGGTTTGCTTTTTTTGTGATGTCTGACAGATTTGCTGAAAGTTATGTGTGTTCCTCCAAACGCTTGTCCCTTAAATGCCACGTTGTTCTTTTTCTTTCCTTCCACCAGCTGTTTTCTACCCTATCTCTTTACTTAAGGCAATGACCTCTTCCCATTCATTTCCACAACTGTTTCCTCTGATGCTTAGTGTCAGAAGCTTTGTAGAGCTTCAGCTGCATCACATTTATGTCCCTCCACATCAGATGTGACATAGTCATAAGTTTGGTGCTAGCCAGGTCTGTAAAAGACTGCATTGTGGCAAGCCATGATGCTGTCCATTTAAAACTACATAAGGTTAGGGGTCTTGCCAGCCTGTCCCCCCAATAATCTTCTGTTCTGGATGGATTCATAGCTTTGTAGGTTTGAATGTCAAGTTAACTGATTGATGGTCTTCAAGAAATGTGACTGTGATAATGCTATGTTGATATTTTTAACTCTCAATATATGTATGAAGATTATCTTCAATGTAAGCTAAGAAATGAGTTGTTCCCATTATAGGAGGAAACATGTATACAATCTAGAAGGTCTTGCATATGTTGTCTTTTTTCTTTTTTTGATGGTATTTTTACTTCTGTAGTTTTGTGGGTAGCAACCAGAAGTATGTACCAGGCCTAAGGCCTAGACTGTGGAAGAGAACCAGAGCAGACAGTGCAGCACAGACCAGGCAGAGGTAACCCATGAGTAACCTGTATAAAACAGAATATAATTTCAATTATTGAATGCTTTCAAACTCTATACCTTTCATAGGAAGAAATCACTGTGCCTTTTCAAACTGTTTCAGGTGTCTTTCCCCTAACACATCAGACAACCTGAAATTCAATAATAGCTTGAGTTGGTGATGTACATAATGGTATAGTGCTCTCTTTGGAGTGACTGGACATGATTTTATATGACATATAGAATTAGATGGACTGCAGGATGTGTTTTTCTGACTCGGTAGCTATATCCTGGTCAGTTTATATTACTGCCTATGATTGTTTCTATTCTTTTTAATCACTGTGTTGTTTTTATGATTTGATCATTTATTGTATAATCATAATGTATGTCCATTTTGCCAAATTTTTTGATGGTACATTTATTGATTTTAAAGGTGATGCCATTATGACTGCACCTAGTATGTGTTATTTTAAATCACTATAGGGAATTAAAACATGCTTTACTGAGGAAATTAAGTTACATATTTTGCATAACTTTTATTGTGAAGAAAATGGGAGTAACAGGCCCGTAAATGTCTGGTTTGTTCCTAGACTCGTTGTCTAAGAAACTTACTGTTAGTATATTGAACTCTAGAGGAACCATGTTATCTTTTTAGAAAAAGTATACATTAAGCCGGTAGAACCTGAAGGGATAGACCATCTGCAAAGTAAAGTATTTAATGTGGAAACTCTTGACAGAAACAATATCACATCATGATGGGCCAATCAGCTCCAAGATGTGGGACCAACAGATAAAGTAGACTACATCTAAAGAAGATACCAAACAGGGTGATGTTCTGAAGTCTGCTGCAGGGGGGACTCTTGAATAGCCTCTTAGAATTGTGCAAGCAAAGGAAAGATCAGGAAATACTGGAAACTTTGACACAGGTCAACAGGAAACACTAGCTCTTATAGAAATTTCAGATTGGGAAGCATTTTAATAATCATCAAAATAAGATCCAAATGCTAATGTGATGAACAGACTGACTAAAGTAACTTCAACAAATTATTTTACTTTGATATAGGAAACAGATATTGCAATTCAAGTGACTCTTATACCTGAAATTTATTTTCCTTATTTTTAAATGAGGCATTGCAAAAAAGATAGTTAATCGTCCTTTTGGAATCATTAAATTGATATACCAAGAACAAAATAGTGTTATTAAATATTCTTAACACAAAGCAAATTCATTTTTCCATGTATCCGTTCACTGGCATCCCCTTTATCTAGTTTGAGATCACAGGAGAACTGAAACCTATCTCAGCTGTATTTTGGCACAGAGCAGAAAAGCAATTGATGGCCAGGATGGCAGTTCATCACAAGGTACATGTAAATGCTGATATGTACACTACACACACACACACACACACACACACACACACACACACACACACACACACACACACACACACACACACACACACACACACACACACACACACACACACACACACACACACACACACACACACACACACATATACACACACACACACACACACACACACACACACACACACACACACACACACACACACACACACACACACACAGACGTACATATATCGTTACACACCTACTGGCAAACTGGAGGATAATCATTTCACATACAACACTTCTTTAACATGTTGGAGGGAAAAAAAGCAGTTGATACCCTCGTCTCCCTTTTTGAATATGTTGCCATACTTCTGTTCCATGCAAATATGCATCTCATTCACCGACTATTCAAAGAGCATACTTTTTTTTCTTATTTTATGTGTGACACATATGCTATATTTCAGCTTTTCTTTAAATGCTACCCACCACATACTTCAATTATCCTAAATGTTCATCATATCAACATGATTCTCAGATAATATTGTCATTCTATATTTCCAAATTGTTCGAGTACTTCATGAATGAGCGCCCTAGGTTAACAAAATATCTGATTATTTGCCGATGGTTTTCTCCTGGATCTTATCTACTCCATTTACTTTAGTAGTTGATCTCAACACTGATCATTTGGTAGTATCGCCACACTCTTCATTGGGTAGTAGCTCTCCACACTCATCATCGGGTAGTAGATCTCCACACTCATCGGGTAGCAAATCTCCACACTCATCATTGGGTAGTAGATCTCCACACTCATTACTGGGTAGTAGATCATCATCGGGTAGTATATCTCCACACTCACTGTTGTGTAGTAGATCTCCACACTCATTATTGGGTAGTAGATCTCCACACTCATCATTGAGTAGTAGCTCTCCACACTCATCATTGGGTAGTAGATCTCCACACCCATCACTGAATAGTAGCAATCCACACTCATCATCTGGTAGTAGCTCTCCACACTCATCTCTGGGTTATAGATCTCCACACTCATCATTGGGTAGTAGATCACCACACTCATCACCGTGTAGTATATCTCCACACTCATTGTTGTGTAGTAGATCTCTACACTCATTATTGGGTAGTAGCTCTCCACACTCATCATTGGGTAGTAGCTCTCCACACTCATCATTGGGTAGTAGATCTCCACACCCATCACTGAGTAGTAGCAATCCACACTCATCATCTGATAGTAGCTCTAGACACTCATCATTGGGTAGTAGATCTCCACACTCATCATTGGGTTGTAGATTTCCACACTCATCACTGGATAGTAGATCTCCACACTCATCATCAGAATATCAATATGTATTTAGTTGTAAATCTATGTTCATAAGTCCTAATTTTACCCATGTCAAGGATGCAATAAACTGCTAAAAGATGAGTGGGAGGTGTCCTCTGTCTTGTCACTCATTTGGTTATTCTTAGAGACAACTGCAAAGATAGCATGAGGCCTGACTACAAAGCCTACTGATTACACTACATCTGTAGGCACCTGCCTTGGTGTCACTTGACTGAACATTAATCCAAAGATCCCAAGCTGCAAAATGAACCTTTTCCCTCAGTTGTTCTACATAGCCACACATTTCTCATTCTTGAATACAAAGCAACCAGGGAGAAATATAGTGCCATTTGTTCAGAAATGTATGTGGACAAAGAATTTTTGCCTTATGGGGAGAGGGCTTATTGATGCCAGAATATGAATCATATTTAAGGCAGCAAACTGAAGAATTTCTTTATGCTTACTTTGCTAAACTATCACAGAAAATGGAAAAGATTTGATGGCCCCATGTGGGAATAGTTACACCTAACTTATAGGCAGCACTTATTCTCAGAGCAGCATGCCTAGAGTAGGCCCGATACCAGGAACAAGTTTGTTGAAAACATCAAACTGCACATATAAGGTTATGTCTAAATGTTCTTGGAGTAGCTATGCTCCTTAATAAAGATGAATGAAGTGTTGTTGTCCTGTCGATCAAGATCCATCTTATAGATTGCAGTCCCAGCAAGGTATCTCTGAATGGCTAGATATCCTTGACAAGAGTCTGATGTCTATCAGAACCTCTCCCAGCCTAGCTGTACAAATCTCAAAGATAGGTGATCTCAAGTTCTGTACATATGGAAGATAATGGAGGGGAAGTTACTGATTTATTCAAACTGAAGATGTCAAGCACAACGTAAACACTGTTATGCATCTATTTAACCCACAGGATGAAGATGAGTTATGTATAACTCATAATATGTTGCCTACTTTATTTATTCTCCCATTCTTTGTTGGTGATTAATTTGTTGGCTATTACTGCTTGTATTTTATGAGTTAAGCACAGCTCCTCTACATATTTTGTATATTTGCTATATATTTCCTTTGCTGCTGAAATATTCCTCCATATAGGCTCTATATCTCTAATAGGATTCCTTTCATGTTGGTTTCTTTCTTATTTGTCAGTTGTTTGGACTTCTGATGCTTAGCTTTACTTGTATATACATTTATTCTATTGCCTATACTCCTATTCTGATCATCTTTACTGGTTAATTATTTTGATACTTTACCTTTTTAACTAGCTAATGGTTTTATTCATTTGTCTTATTCCTGCTTACTAGATCACATTGTTCATTATCTGGTCCTATTTTTTTATTAATGGGGTTCTTCCATGATATGTAATCCTTGCATCTACAGGACACAGTTGTGGCTTTTTGATTCCAGAAGATAATGTACATTTTTTTTCACTGGTAGGAACTCCTCTGAAGTACATACAGAGCAGGTTCATGTATTATGAGAGGGCATTCTGACATTGTTTATCTTTCCTAATCACCACTGTATTATTTTGTTTACAAGGAATACAAGAGAGACTAACTTACACCATAGAACTATAAGCAGGGTACATGGAGTTGTGGTCTCATTCAGGGCAATTTACTCTAATGCAAATTCTGTTCATAACAAGACCAGTATTATTGCTGACTGCTATGTGATATTGACCTGACTTTCATAACTGAGCCTTAACTTGATTTTAGCTTTGAGCCTTATTTGGTTGCCATGGTAACTCCTGGTTTTTCACTTATGCATTACCAAAGGGGTGATGGCACTGTGGCAGGTAGCTGGTTATTTCATATCTTAATCTAGCCTGTTACAAGGGTCATAAAGGCCCGCCACCACCTTTTGAGTATATTAAGAATTCAGGAAAAAAAATTGCAAGTTCCTCTTGTTTACCATCCCCCTGGTACTATTAAAACCTTCTTGCAAGAGTTCACAGATGTCCTTGTTAATTTTGTGTTGCAGCACCCTAATTGGTCTATATTACATTATGTCATCAGCAAGACTGATGAGGGTTCTTTGATTTTGTGAATGAGTTTGTAGATATTATGAAAGGTATTACCTCTCCATCCCACAATCATGGCCATGTGTTCCATTTGGTATTCTAACTCGGGTCACCTCAGTTGTAAGGATATAGCCTGTTTCTCAGTTTGATAACTACTTGGTCAGATTTATTATTGAGTTACCCCATCTTATTTCTTATTCTTGAAATTTTCCAATGTAATTAATGCTCCCTTGCTTTCTGTTCTTGGCCATCACTTCTCAGACTGTTGTAATGATGACCCAGCCTCACTAATTCCTAAGCACCAAACCTCTATAACAGGCGTACTTTATTGTTTTGCCTCATTGACTGTATGCCCTGTTCCTGTGGTTGCAAACATGTTGTGATATGTCTCTGAGTTTTGTTGGATGAGCAGAGTTGGGGAAAAGAATGACCTTTGATGGAGATGATCTGATACCTTGGATTACAAACTGGAAGTGGAACTTTGTTAGGTTAGGTACCAGTCAGAAATCTGCAAGAAGGCACACTATTTTTTGAAGGAGATTTCTGCTGCTAAGAACTAGCCACCTTTTCTTTTTTGGGTGACTGATAAGCTGTATATCTCAGCTTATCTGAATATTTAATTATTATATTTTATCAGACTTAATTATTTTTGTATGAACTAGAACAAACAGATACTTTTTAGCTGGAACTATGTTAAAGAAAGAATAAAATGCATACTGAGTGTACATTAACAGTATTAGGCTTACTGCAAGCATAGTATACATGCATACATACATACATAAATACATACATGCATACATACATACATACATACATACATACATACATACATACATACATAGTACTGCCAATGCCCAAACAGACCACACAGTTCTTTTTAGCATGCCAGTGAGTGCTCTGTTTTGTATAGACTTTGGTGCAGTTCAGGCTTCATTTTAGACAAAATGGACTTCTTCAGATATGAAGTAGACTTGGGATGAGTTGAAAACCTCAATTTTGTACAATTTATACAGATTCTGTTTACTTATGATCTTGTAGTTGGACTAATACTGCTTATTACTTGATTATTAGGTCCCTTTATTTTCAAAATGATATCCTCCTTGAGGTCAGGTATTTTTCTATTTATCATAAAGGTTACTTTGATCACACCGATCATCAAGGAATCCACTGTTGCTCTAAACATCTCATTTTTCTATTCTACATTTTATTGGCAAGTTCATCACTAAACAGCTTTTTTTTATTCATGATTCCAAATGTATTATAGGATCCATTTCAGTCTGTGTTCAGAAGGCACCATCAAGGTGGTGTTAGTCAATGATGTATGTTTTCATAGAAAGATCTAAGATCTTAGGCACTCCTGCTACTTAAACAAGTCCATAACTGTGTAGTTATGGAAATCTGGCTCTAACACAGTGAAAGCACTCCCTCGATACTACAGTTCAGCACCTAGTGTGCTTTCATATTGAGGGGTAACCACAGGAAATATCTGTCTCTGTCTGAAAGTACATGACCTCATGAAAAATCCCCATGGTTTTAATCAAGGACTCCCAGGCATCCAAACAACACTCATAAAATCCATTTACTTTATCATTCCTTCCTATAAATCCATGTTGATATCCTCAGAAGACTGTGATAACTACTACTTCACTGCACTTAATGGGATTATGCCAGACCTAGCAGTAGTATGTTAGAAGACTTGAATTACTCAGTCATTGACTGGAATACATACAATAAAAATAATAATTACAGTCCATGTTTCTGAACATCACTAATACAGATACCATGGAACAAAACCTTCCCCATTAGGATCCAGATTCTCTTGTTCTGGTCCATACTAAACAAGCCATTGCCTGTACCCCTCCCTGCATCACTAAATCACTGTTAACACCTGACCACAAAGCAGATATCTGTTCCTTCAAGCCTCTTGGCACCCTTCCCCCATCCAACATGTAAGTCTTTAGGTGTTTCTGTAAAGCTATAATCAATACTTACAATTACAAAAAGCAATATTGTATAATTTGGGGTGATTATGGTTGTACCTTTTTCTTCTGCTGCCATTACTTTGTCTTGTTCTATTGTCAGCTCAGTAACATTGCCAGCATTAGAAATCTTTTCCTATCTGAGGATTTAGCAAAGGTTGTATAACCTTTGGTTACTAGCATGCAATAACATCATGTTCTTCTTTCGTCTTTTCCCGGTTAGGGATCGCCACAGCAGAACTCCGGTCCGCTAATGATTGGCAGTAGATTTTTATGGTGCCGAGGTGCCAGCTCGATTCCCAACCTTCAACGAAGGCACGCCCATTCACGCATGTCTTTTGAAGGCCACTCGACCGTGGGGAGGACATGTAGACTCCACACAGAAGGTGCTCCAGTCGAGAATCGAATTGGAGAACCTCTTGCTGTGAGGCGGCAACGCTACTGCTGCACCACCGCGGACTAGCATGCAATAACATTGAACATAAAGATTTAGTAGTATCATGCAATAACATCACATGACTACTAAATATTTATGTTCAATTAGCCTTTTAACTAGCTATTCTATACATTCTTTACCCTGCAGACTAGTTCTCTTTTAATATGTTCACTGCATATTCCAGGTCCCCTTATCTGGCATTGCATTAAATAATATTCCTAGACAGATGTCAGCATATCTTCTCTACCTCACCTAACAATCGAAGCACTGAAGTGTGATTATATACAATGAAACTCTCTCTACACTATTGCTATGCCACAGGCCATATAAATATTGTAAATACCAGAAATATAATTTATGTAGTCAGAGTACTCTCTCAGCAAACTTTATATGAGTTATGTATTCTGGTGGTTCTAGATGAATTAGATAGGAAGGACATTTGAATTACCCAGTAAAACGGCCACTGTTGGTATATTCTGTTAAGTTAAATTTCCATCTTTGCTGCTATATTAAAAACTCACATTACTGCAAATGTTTGGTAACTCCATTTGTTATGTGTGCCAATAACTGTACTATATCAAAATACTGCATGTGAAAAACCAACTATACTGCATAGTGCGCCACGATTCCCCTCCAATGATAGTTAAATTACATGCTGGTTTAGCACTGCTGAAGCACGAGACCCAACCTTAACAAGGCTTAGAAGGGTACAGACCCTAAAATAGTATCTAACACTAAAATCTGACAGCACTGGGCATGAAACAGAGGCAGCAAAACATGAAATGGCTTAATTTCAGTACCCACTCTTGAGGCAAATAATACACTCATTATGATCACAGACCTGATTGTAATCATCTGTGTGTGTTTCTGTTTTTGTGCATTATGTGTTGGTTTTGTAATGAAGCATCGGGGTTATGTATAAAATCAGGCTGTGTGGCCAAACCATTAAAAAAGAACAAACAACAAATACATAAATAAAAATGTGTTTAATTTTATTGTCATATGAATAAGGATTACTTGATTGAATGATCTCTTGCAAAGATTATATAATTCCCATCCACTTTGGCCTCAGGGGCCATAGGATCATAGGAAGTTACTAGGCTATTGTCCCTGAGGCCCTTACCAGCCTAGCCAATAATTTAGCCCATGTTCCAACAAGTTAGCACCCTAGCATCTTTTTCCTTTCACTTGCAAAACAAAATATTCAACTGGAAGTGTTTATACTATCTCATCTTACATCCATCATAAAATCGCTTCAGTAGTATGCAGTTCTAAAATTACAATTCTAGCAGTTAGAAAGTAAATGCAATACACACCCATTATAACAGGAAAGAGTATCATCCCTTCTTACACATGTAGAACTTCAGAGGGTTACTGGGAAACTTACATCTTGTGGCTGTAATCTCTGATTCAACTTATGATATTTTATTAAGAAAATATTTTCCCCATTTTAAAGCACTATAGAAAATGTGAAAGATGGGAAAATCAATAAATGCAGTAATGCAGGCTGATATTCTTAAGAAAGTGGAACAGCAGTAGCTTGAAACATCCCCCCCTCAGTGTAAGAATTGGAGGGAGTGGCAAGACAGTTACAGTGACAGAGAGCTTCAGAATCAAAACCATGAAAAGGAAGTTGGCACAGAAATTACAAAAGGAACCAGAATGTGGCTGTGCTTAGATCTTAATAAGAACTGTCATGTTATCAGAAGCATGACCCAGTGACAGAGCAAAAAAAAAAAAAATCTGAAACTCTAAGTAATGCCTTTAGAAGAACTGAAAATGTACTGATAGGAGTCTCTGAATCAAAAATCAGAAGAAGACAGAAATCAGCAACGAGACCTACAAGAAGTATTAGCACAGGAACGGTGAAAAACAGAAAAATAAACTTGAGTGCCCATACTCTGGAATAAACTTCCCATTCATGTCAAGCAGGCACCTCACTGCTCCTCTTCAAGAGAAATCTCGACGAGTGGATGAGTAACAGAAAGTTCACCCGAGGGATCACTCCAGTTGCCCTACTGGATAGAGGCACTGTGAACTAACATCGGGTGGCACAGTGTCAGGGACAATTTTTTTTGGGCTAGGCTTGTAAAGGCTCCAGGGCCATTAGCCTAGTACACACCTATGAACCTATGAGTGCGAGTCCTCAGATCAAAACAAGTGCAAAAAGTGATATACATGTAAATCAATGGCAGCAATTAAAACTGGACACTAAGCAGAAGGAATCTTTAAACCAACATAAAAGTAAAGCTGACAAAAAATTTTGTTCTGATGTACACTTTGTACTGAGGGGTCCAAACAAGGATAGAAAGGTGAATGGGTGCTATCCATATCTGCAAATGCTAAGGGAGAGCAACATATAAGACAAGAGAACAGTCAAAAGGCCTATGCTGGTAGCATAAAATGTAAAACAGGCATTTTTTTCCCTTTGAAAGTGAAAATGGAGAAGGGGCTGTGACAAAAGTGTTTCGGAGGAAAATTCCATTTGCGGTAAGTTGCTGGAAAAAGTAACCCTGAGTTAATGGATTTGCAGATAAGTCAAATAAACTTTAAAGGGCTCAGTGGGAGGATGAAGCTTTAAGAAGGGCAAGACAAAGAAGATATAACGCAAGCTATAGAAGAAAACAGGGAAAATGGCGCTTCACTCTCCTGTTACCGCTGCTTCGAGCTAAAAGATGGCCTCATATAGAATAAGTAAAGAAAGGCAAGACATTATGAGTTCATCGTTAGTGCCAAAACATTACAGCACAGTAGAAAACAAGCTAGCTTATCACTTAGGAGTACACCTGGGAAAGATCGAAACTAAGTCCCAAGGTTATTAGCCATATTTAACTGTCCAGGCATAATGAGATGGAGGACTTCTGTGCTTCTTGTCCAGAATGTCGACAACTGCACCCCGTACTGGATATAAAAGTTCCTTGATACCAGTGCATATCATAGAAGTACTGAAGTGAACAAACTACTGTGGACATCATGAGGCTGTTATCTAGCAGAGGGTAAGTGCATAATATTTATAAAGGACTGTGCTTCCAAATTTCCAAAAGTACTGTCAGACAAAGCTAACTCTATTGCTAGGAAACTGGTGCTATTATTCTCCTGTGTGGGTATCCCTAAGGAGATACTTCCTGACTAAGGCATTCCCTTTATGTCAGGGGTAATCACCAATTATATTAGTGTGTTAAATAAAAAAGGTGAAGACACCAGTCTATCATTCACAGATTGATGAATTAGCAGAAAGGTTTAATAAAACTGAAATCCATGCTGAGCAAAGCCCAGTGTGTTGATGTTAAAACCAAGACAGATCTTACCCTACTTATTGTTTGCCATCAGAGACATACCATGAGCTTCAACTGGGTTTGTTCTGTTTGAACTTCTGTGCAGCAGACATCCAAAAGGGATGTTAGACATTCCTAAAAAAAAGTTGAGACAAGGAAAAGACACCATTTAAAAGTGTGGTGGAACACAATATTAGCTTGCAGGCATATACCTCAACCTGTTTGAGTCAGAAATCTGGACAAAGCCATAAATAATGGGGGGGACAAAGGCCCAAAAATAGGGACTATTTTTAAATATTGCTCTTAAAAATTAAGAAAGTTGATAGAATAACAGGTTTTGCATTAGCATAGATTTTCTGAAGGGGATGCAGTCTGAAATTCAAATGTCTATCAATATTTTCTGACTTCAGTCCTCAACAATTTGCCAACAATTTGCCAGAAATACAAAATTTTATGAAGAACAAACTAAAAATATGAGGCAAAAATCTGAACATTCTATGAAAATCTGGACAGTTGAGAGGTATGCTTACAGGACTGATTAAAGCTTGCAAGCCCATGGGAAGGGAGCACATGCAGAAAGCCCAGGAAGTCCAATAAAGGGTTTATAATAATTAACACAGGAGTTCTGGTCCTAGTGCCAGTACCGTTCATGGAAAACAAATTGCTGACCAAATGGCAAGTGGCCAGCTGCAGTAATGGAAGGAGCAAATCTACTTAACTATAAGATTTGGAAACCAGAAAAAAGAACTACAAAGCACATTTGTCACCTCAATGTGCTGAAGCCATGGAAAGTAGTAAAAAAATTCTGCAGAGAGCTTACAAGCTGACAAGCATATAATAGAGCACTGGAAATCTCTACCTGACATACACTTAAGAGTAATTCTTGTCAAAAGCAAAAATGTGAGTTGACAGGATTTTTTTTTTAATAAGAAATGAGCACATGTTCTCTGAGATACCTGGAAGAACAAGAACTAAATTATTAGACATAATGCAGTGACAACCACTGGAATGAAGACGAAACTAAGACTTATCAGATTACCAGGGTCACACAAACAGCTATTTAGAGAAGACATAAAAAAAATTCTCCAATTAGGTATGATGGATGAGTTAGAAAGTGACTGGGTATCCCAGTAGTGCTGCTTCCTAAAAGTGAAAGAACACTAAACTTTGCAATGACTTCAGGAAACAGGATAATTTTTCAAAGTTTGATAGATATTCCATGTCCAGAACCTAGAGAAAGCCAGATACCTGAGCACACAAGACTTGATTGTATACTGGCAGATACTATTTACCTCTGCTGACAAAGAACACAACGTTTTTGTAACCCCCGATGTTTATTTCAGTACACAGTGTTAACATTTGAGCTACATTGAGTTTTTCCACTTTTAAGAGAAAGTTTTCATTGGACTAGCAGAGTACTGCAGAAATCTTTACAAACTTTTCAACTTCTGCATGTCTTTTAACAGATATCAAAACAGTAAAAGCTCCTGCCAACGTACTCTGTTGTCTTGAAGCAGATAGAACATTTAATAAACTAAAAAGGGTCTTTAGTTCTGAAGGGTTAACCATGACCTATAATCTGCCATTGCCTTTTTATAATACCTGGTTTTATGTTGGGGTAGTTGTAACTGTTGGTTATGAAGAATATGTCTGTATTTTTCTGGTGAATGGAGAATGTGTAGGTACTTTTAGATATGTGCTCAGAATATATACTGTAGTACAGAGAGTGGAAAAGTTCTCATTAGATTAACTGGATGACTAGAACTTACCTGCCATTTACTATGGTAAAAAAAACATCCTACAAGGAAGCAGCTCCAGTACTTATTATTAATGCCCACCCCTCCAGGCATGTCTAAAGGTCAGTTCCCCATGATTTCTCCTATTAATATGATGAACTTGGGCATCCTGAGGCAATATAACAACTGCCTCATGTACACTGACAGCCCTCTCCTCTTACCTCCCAACACTCACACTTGCAAGAGATGCATTTATATATCCAAACTGGAAGCCACGCTCTCTCCAGCCAAGACCGGAATAGCTGGTCAAGAGGAGATGGTCAACACTTGCACCACACCACATGGGAACATGTAGCACTCCAGAACACACACCAGCGCTGCCTTCACATAAAAACACAAACCACACACCCACCTTTCCGGAGGCTCTTAATAAATATCTACCCAAACAACAGAGACCTCCAAGGCAGAAATGCACTCGACCACCATAACACAAAACTAATCATGAGATACATAACTCTCCTAAACTGTCTCCACTAAGCAAAACCTCTAAGGAAAAACAGCATGCCCAACACACTAGTCATAGGTGACTCAATAGTGAGGCACACTGATGTCCCACTCAGTAGGTTGAATAAGGATAAAGTAACAGTCAGCTGCCTGTTAGGTGCCAGGATCTGCCACATAACGCACGCACTCAGGTCCTTCTACAACAGGTACAAATATGACTCTGTGATTGTTCATGTGGGTGTGAATGACCTGAGATGTACCTCCCTGAACTACATGAAAAGAGACATAGAGGAGCTCTCGGATTATGTAGCCCAGGCGAGCATGACCCTATCCCTGAGCAGCCTCCTACCATCACCCTGAATGATACCACAGTACAAGCAGAAAATGATTGATTTCAACAATTGGCTAAGTTTCTGGTGTGATTTTAAGGGGATCCAGTATCTGTCTGCCTGGGATGACATGATTGACAGACCTCGACGCTTTCCCACAGATGGCCTGCATCTATCACCCCTGGGCTTCCAGATACTGGCCAAGGCTCTTGCCACGCCTATAGTGCCTTTTTTAGGCAGTGTTCCAAAGACCAAATTACCACCATAATAGCTACAAACAAATGTAATCTGAGGGTCATGCTGCTCAATGTTAGAAGTCTAAATCTCAAAATACACTCGCTCAAAGCACTCCTTAAAATAGAGAACATAGACATTTGTGCTGTAACAGAGACCTGTTTCAAGGCAGCAGAAAGTACCCCTGCACTACCAGGCTATAATTCATTCCACACCTTTTGGTCCCAGAACTTGGACCAAAGCTCCAAAGATGGTGGTGTTTCCATATTCATAAAGGATGTGCACACCTCCAGACTGATAGCCCAACATAATGCATCAGAGATACTTCAGGTGCAGCTAACACTGGGTAAGACAGAGATTCAGTTCATAGGCTGCTATAGGTCCCCAACCATGTCCCAAGACTCACACTCCATGAACCTAAGCACCCCGGAGAATATTAGGGTTCAACCTAACACTCTCATACTGGGCAACTTCAACTACTCCTCCATTAACTGGGAAAACTACTCATGTACCAGTACACTTGCCTAACGTTTCCTGGAGTTCATTAATTCTAATGGCCTGGAACAGCTCGTTCTTACCCCACTAGAGGTAACAACATCCTTGAACTGGTCATTACTAACATGGGCAACTGTTGCTCTACACCAATAGTCAACTCCTCCCTGGTTAGATGTGACTACAAACAAATCACCTTGAAATATGCATCCTTCTCACCCCCCACCCCCACCCCCTGCAAAGGTAACCACAATGAAAAACTTCTTCAAAGCTAACTTTGGGCTCCTAAAAACAGAGGTGGCTAACTTTATGGTACCCATGCTAATGGAGAATATTTGCATGACCACTGAATCATACACCAATGCACTGTACACACACGTACACAAATGCATGGATCTCACCATACCCAATAGAACCAAGATGCTCTCCTCCAAAAAAGGAAGCCAATCTGGTGGTCACCTACCATAAACAAACTCTACAACAGAAGGAGGAAACTGAAGCAGAATAAGGTGATGTCCCAAGACTGGAAAAACTCCCTTATCAGCCACAACAAAAAGTTAAGATCCCTCATCAAATCCTGTAAATCTAGCTATGAAAACAGAATTGCAGCAGATAGTAAAGGCAACCACAAGGCCTTCTACAGTTATGTAAAGAATCTCCACAGCAATACCCAGATTTACTCTGAGCTACTGCACAATGGTACCTCCTATACCGAGCCAACAGATATTGCCAATATACTGGCTGATAGATTCAGTGCCAACTTTACTCCTCTCTTCCGCACCAAAGGACCAATCACAATACCAGTAGATTGCCAGGCACCTAGAATTACTGCTGCATAGGTTAAAACAGCATTGCCCAAGGCCAAGAATACAGCTTCTATGGGACCTGACAATATCCCTGGCTGTGTTCTGCATGAACTACAGAGTGAACTGGCACCTCACCTGTGTGCCATGTTCAATCACAGCCTCACCTCAGGCTTTGTGCCTACTGAATGGCACACTGCTACAGTCATCCCTCTCCACAAAGGAGGAGCGACTACAGATCCTGGGAACTATCGCACCATTAGTCTGACGAGTATGATATGCAAAGCTATGGAATGCATCATCATGGACCTAATAAACAGGGATATAGTGAATCTCCAAACTGTGGATCCTACACAGTTTGGTTTTGTGAAGGGTAGACCATGCCTGCTCAACCTGGTCGACTTCTTTGAGTCAGTCACCAGAGCTGTGGATAAAGGCAAGGTGATTCATACAGACTACATTGATCTATTCCCCACTCAGGAATCATAGAAAAACTCACTAAGATAGGCATCAACCCCTATATCACTTAGGTGGGTCCAAAATGGCTGACAGATAGAATCCACAGTGTGAAAGTAGCTGACTGCAAGTCAGACTGCCGACCAGTCTCGAGTGGAATCCCACAGGGTTCGGTCCTGGGTCCTCTCCTGTTTGGTATCTACTTCTCTGAAGTCCAGGCCAATACAAAGGGACTCTGGCTGACAAAGTTTGCAGATGATTGCAAGTTGGGAGTTATTATTAACTCCCCAAGTGATGTTGACATCCTACAGAAAGGCCTCACTGAGACCAACGACTTGTATCAGAAGCATGGCCTTAAGCTCAATGCCAAAAAATGTGTCGTCATCCCCTTTGGGAAAAAAACATTTCCCATGAATTACCACATCAATGGTAGTCCACTGAACACAGAAGGCATTATAAGAGATCTGGAAACACAGGTTGGCAGCAACTTCTCTTTTGACCATCACATTGCCACTGTGGTCAGAAAGTCCTTGTATGTGGCACATCTCATTACTAAGAGTTTTGCATTCAGGAAGAAAGAGGTCATTATCTCCCTCTATGCTTCCTTCATTAGGCCAGTCATCGAGTACAATGCCCCATTTGGCATGTACCTCACTAGACACCTGAAACAACTGGAGAGGCCGCAAAAGTACCTCACAAAGAGGATCCTAGGCCTTAAAAATGTCCTATATGGATAGACTCAATAAACTCCAACTATTCTCTGTCTCATATCACCTACTTAAAGGCGATCTCTGCTTGACTTACAAAGGCATGTCTGATCCAGCTCTGTTAGAAATGCTACATCTAAAGAAATCCCAATCTCTCCACACCACATACCCATGAGACCTCTACCTCATTACCACAATAAACAGAACAAGCTGGAGGGACAGCTTCATAATCCAGAGACTGCCTATGCTATAGATTAGACTTCCAGTACATGTGAAACAGAGCACCTCACTGGCCCTCTTCAAGCGAAATCTTGATGAGTGGCTAGGAAATAGAAAATTCACCCTGGGGATCACTCCAGTGGCTCTACTCGACAGAGGCACTGGGAACTAAGGTCGGGTGGCATGATGCCTGGGTAATCCTATGGGCTAGGCTTGTAAAGGGTAAAGGCTCCAGGGCCATTAGCCTAGTACACACCTATGAACCTATGAGAGAAAGTGTGTGTGTGTGTGTGTGTGTGTGTGTGTGTGTGTGTGTGTGTGTGTGTGTGTGTGTGTGTGTGTGTGTGTGTGTGTGCACTTGTGTATTTATCTATTTGTACACCTACAAACACATACACACATGCACACACACAGAAATGCAAACACACACACACACACACACACACACACACACATGTATGTATGTGTTAGTGCACACAAAGCTATTTTACCACTGTCAGGTATGTATAAAGATAAACGTGTTTTGCAAAAAGAGTAGGAGAACTCTTGCAAAATGAATGTTATTTATTATAGTACATTCCACACATAAAATGTTTTAAAATTTATAGTCACATGTAATGCAATACATTATAATGAAAGGACAGAAAAAGCATCTCTTTCAAAAGATCAAAAGGATGTTTATTTTAGACCCCGGTGTGTGCCATGCAAACCAGTTTAGCTAATGTAAACACTGGTAAATTGCTCTCCCTGGATGTGAACACACTCTTCATTTCATGGAATAAGTCAATACAGCCTCAGACACACACCCTTGCTTAGATGTGCTTAGTTAAGCTTATCTGGAGGCCATGGAGCTCCAATGTGCTTACACCAAGCATGACACACCCCCTTTTCATGTCTCCTCCTGCTTACACCACTGCCTTATAGCATCTACATGGTTAGGTGCAGTTGGACACATAGAAACTTTTTGTGATTCAGTAAAATTCCCTCATGCCAGCAATCTACCACTCAGCATGTCGAGTGGTAGATTGCTGGCATCCTCTCCGGTTCAGCTGATTAATCTGGGAATCTTGAGACAATGCTACAATTGTCTCATGTACACAGACAACCCTCTCCTCCTCCCAACAAACACAAATACATGTGAGAGATGCAACTATATAGCCAAACTGGAGGCTGAACTCTCTCAACTCAGGACTGGCAAGACCAAACAGGAGGAGAAGGTAACCGCACACACAGCAAACCCAGTCCCACATAGACCTACCACAACTGCAAACCAAACACATAAAAACACAAAGACATACTGAGGCTCTAACAAAAAACTTACCAAAACAACAGAGGCTCCCAAAGCAGACACCCAAAAATCCACCACCTCAAAACATAACACATGCATCACATACTTCAATAAATCAGTGTGTCAAACAATCACAGCCCTTAAGGCCAAACACCATGCCTGATACACTAGCAATAGGTGACTATAGTCAGACACACTGACGTTCCGCTTACCAGGCTGAACAAGGAGAGGGTAACGGTGAGCTGCTTATCGGGAGCTAGGATCCGCCACATAACACACGCACTCAGGTCACTCCAAAGCAAGTACAAATATGACTCCGTCATTGTCCATGCTGGCGTGAATGACCTGAGACGTACCTCCCTGGACTACATGAAAAGAGACATAGAGGAGCTCTCTGATTATGTAGCCCAGGTTGGTATGACCCTGACCCTGAGCAGCATCTTGCCCTCACCAAGAATGATGCCACAATACAAAGACAAGATGACCAGCTTTAATAATTGGCTCAAATACTGGTGTCATTCTAGGGGGATCCAATGTCTGTCTGCTTGGGATGACATGCTGGACAAGCCACGCTGCTTCGCAAGGGACGGCTTGCATCTGTCACCACTGGGCTTCCGGATATTGGCTAAGGCTCTTGCCTCCCCCATAGTGCCTTTTTAGGCAAGGCTCAAAAGACAAACCCACCTCCTTAGAAAACAAAAATGGAAAGAAATTAAGGGTAATGCTGCTCAACGCCAGAAGTCTAAATCTCAAGATGCAGGCTCTCGAAGCACTCCTCAGTATGGAGGACATCGATGTCTGTGCAGTAACTGAAACCTGGTACAAGGTTCCTGAGAGCACCCCAGCACTACCAGGCTACACCTCGTATCATGCTTTTCGGCCCCAAAACTCGGGCCAAACCTAAAAGGGAGGGGGAGTGTCCATATTCATCAAGGACACCCACACCTCCAGGTTAGTGGCAACACATGAAGCATCAGAGACCATCCAGGTGCAACTAACCATAGGCAAAACTGCTATACAACTGGTAGCATGTTACAGACCACCCTCCCAATCTCAGGAACCCCACTCAGCCTTCCTGAAGACATTGGAGGATATGAATGTCTCACCAAACATTATCATATTGGGAGACTTCAACTACCCTAACATAGACTGGGTGCATTATTCTAGCCCAAACACCCTAGCCCAAAGGTTCCTGGAATTCATAAATTCAAATGCAATGGAACAGCTAGTCACCTCTCCCACAAGGGGAGATAATATACTAGACCTGATCATCACAAACATGGGGGCAAAGTGCTCCACACCAGAAGTATACCCTTCACTAGTGAGATCTGACCACAAACTAATCACCCTGGTTATATATATCCCACCTCCACCCCCAACACAAAAGACTACAGTTAAAAACATCTCAAAAGCCGACTTTACACTTCTTAAAACTGAGATGGTATCCTTTAAGCCCACTGGGACAGTGGAAACCACATCCCATAATGCGGAATCTTTCACAAATGCTTTCTACGGACATCTCCAAGAATGCATGGATCATGCAATCCCAAATAAAACCTAGACTCTCTCCACCAAGGGCAGGCGTCCTGTCTGGTGGACCCCAGCCATAAACAAATTGTATAACAAAAGAAGGAAGCTACTGCACGACAGAGCAAAATCCCATAAAGAGAAGGCATCTCTGATCAGCACTAGTAGAAAGCTACATTCTCTCATAAAAACATTCAAGGCCAACTTTGAGAGAAAAATCGCTATGGATACTAAAGATAACCACACGGCCTTCTTCAGCTATGTTAGAAACCTGGGCGGAAACCCTCAGATATGTTCAGAGTTAGTTCACAATGACAAAAAATACACTGAACCCAGAGATATTGCCAACATTCTGGCAGACAGGTTCAGTGCAAATGTCTTCCCTCCCTCACCCCCAAAAGAAGAAATACTTATCCCAGCTGAATGTAACCTCCCTGTCATCTCAGATGTCCAGGTGAGAACCACCCTCAGCAAAGCTAAAAGCACAGCATCAATGGGACCTGACGGTATCCCAGGTTGAGTGCTAAGTGAACGACAAGAGGAGCTAAACCCGCACATAAAAATGCTATTTAACCTTAGCCTTACTACAGGATATGTACCTGAAAACTGGCGTACAGCAACAGTAGTCCCACTCCACAAAGGAGGCACCTCTACTGACCCTGGTAACTACTGCCCCATAAGCTTAACCAGCCTGGTCTGCAAAGCTATGGAAAGAATCATTATGGAACTAATAAACAGAGACATTGGGGACTTACAGACACTTGATCCCACCCAGTTCGGCTTTGTAAAAGGCATATCCTGCCTTTTAAACCTGGTTGACTTTTTCGAAACAGTCACTAGAGCCATTGACGAGGGCAAAGCAGTCCATACAGCCTACCTGGACTTGGCTAAAGCTTTCGACACAATACCCCACTCTGGCATCATAGACAAGCTCAACAGCTTAAATGTAAATCCATATATAACAAGATGGGTGGCAAACTGGCTAAAGGATAGAACCCATAAAATCAAAATCGCTGGAGCCATGTCAGACTCAAAGCCATTGACAAGTGGTGTCCCACAGGGCTCTGTCCTGGGATCCCTCTTCTTCGGCATTTATTTCTCAGATGTGAAAGCAAACATGGGAGGGTTGTGGCTGACAAAGTTCGCAGATGACTGCAAACTAGGCTTCATAGTTGATACACCAGCTGACACATACATCCTACAGAAAGGCCTCACTGAAACGGACAACTGGTGCCGGAGTCATGGCCTTAAACTAAATGCCAAAAAATGTATAGTCATCCCCTTTGGGAAAAACAAAGTGCCCACAAATTATCACATAGGCGGTAACCCACTGAGTATGGAAAAGGTAATCAGAGACCTGGGGACCCAAGTCAATAGTGACCTCTCATTTGACACCCACGTTGCCAAAGTGGTTAGAAAGACTTTCTACCTTGCCCACCTTATCATGAAGGGATTCACATCCAGATCAAAGGAGGTCATTGTGCCCCTGTACTCCTCCCTTATCAGGCCCATGATTGAGTACAATGCCCCATTTGGTATGTACCTCACCCGGCACTTGCAACAGCTAGAGAGACCCCAAAAGTACCTCACCAAGAGGATCAAGGGTCTCCAACATATGTCATATGCTGCCAGACTAAAGAAACTCCAACTCTATTCAGTAGCATACCGCCTACTCAGAGGTGATCTGTGCCTGACGTACAAGGCCATGTCCAATCAGGAATTGATGGACATGCTCCACCTCAAAAATCCAAATCCATCAGAACCACGAGAGCTAAAGATTTGAACCTCAGCACAAATATGAATAGGACATGCTGGAGGGACAGATTCATAACTCAGAGGCTTCCCATACTCTGGAACAGAATCCCAGTTCATGTTAGGCAGAGCCCCTCACTGACTCTCTTCAAGAGAAATCTTGATGAGTGGATGGGAGATCGTAGGTTTACCCCAGGGATCATCTCTGTGTCACTACTAGACAGAGGCACAGTAAACTAATTCTATTATGTAAGGGGGTCTTCACTGTGTCACTACTAGACAGAGGCACAGTATTCTCAATCTATTCTGTACACTTTCGTACCATTACATGGGATGGTGAAAGCCACATCACTATGGCTAGGCTTATAAATGCCCCAGGGCAGATAGCCTAGTACCAAACTATGAAACTATGAAACTATTTGCATACCCCACTGCCTTAATCCCTAGTTACTGCACTATACCAGAGCCTTTCCCCTTAGCAACCACTGTTCCTTGGTATTGTTTTGATTCTGCATGCCATAGACTATAATGGTAAAATGCAGATTTTACTTAAAAATGCCTTTTTAACTTTTTTTTTATATTTTCATCATGATCCCATTTGTGAGCCGCTGCCCTATGCTTAACCAGCCGAGATCAGCCAAAAATAAAACCTTTTATTTTTGTAAAATTGAAACACTTTTCCATGCCAATGGCCATATAGTTGGCCATTAGCATGCCTAAAGATTATAATACATGCTTTTATTTGAGCTGTCATGCCTCTGTTTTGGTTTTTGCAGAAATGTATTCAGCTAGTAGCCGAATACATTTCTGCAACTAACACTATTATTGCACGGATGCCTGCCTGCTTGCTGAATCACTAATTCACCTCGTTTGCATGTATTTTACCAGCAAATGAGGTAATTAACATTATGCAGTGGTGTCTGTGCAGGAATGGTGTAGGCAGGCTCATGCACGTCAGTACAGTAGTTTACTGGATCGCTTGGCGGCCATATTCCATGCAGGAACGGCTACACTGTTCCTGCATGGAGATTTCAGTGTACTGAATCCCACTGTGTGTCTAATGTTGTATGAAGATGTCTAATTTATGCATTGCAGGCTGGATATACATGCCCTTGTAGTTCTCACAGGATGGATGGGGAATAAATGGACCTGAAAACAGATATACCATTTAGCACTTCTAGGGGGGTAGTAGAAGCACCAGTATCTCTCTTAAACTGTTGCTGCAGAAAATGGCACGTGAACTCACATTGTGATCTATATGCATCTCTCCCTTTACAGGGGAATTACCTGTCAAATGTCTGTGATGTTGAAGGAAACTCCATATACTGGATCCTTTATTTTTGCAATTCACCATTTTCAGAGTCAATTTCAGCACACATGCACAGTTATGCAGATAGCAGTGTATAAGGGAAGCAAACAGAACTTTGTGGCACATTTGTTCAGTACTCAGAAGTACAAGCAGTAATGTACAATTGTGTATGCCAATTCCAAGATAGCAATATCTCTGAGAAGTCCTCTTACTCCAAGGTATAGCAATCTCAGAAAGGAGCAGAGATTGGTGGGAAATGGATGGGGCGAATTTATCCTGCAAAATGCACTCTTATTCACAGAGTAAGTTTTGATTTTCACTGTTGCATTGACACTTCACATGTAACTGAAAACAGCTAAAAACTGAGTAGTGCAGAAAGGAGATACTCAACTCTTTACTCTTCTTTATGCGATTCATCAGTCTGTTCGGCTGCTGAACTGAATCCTTGTCCTCTGTAGTTTTCAAGGACAAGATTCCTACATTAAACGATATGATCATAGTTTATTACGAGGACAACTGCCTTTGCATTCTATTTTAAGCCTTGTCAAGTTTCCCATTTGGTGCTTGTAGTTACCCATTTTGTTTTGTGTTTGATTAACGATTATTGCATTCATGGACTACATTTTTATTATCTCTTGCAGTAGTAACAACGATATTACCATGGATACTTAGAAAGTCCCCAAGTATGCGTTAAGTCATATAAAAGATGCCTCTGTGCATTAGTAGTGCAGGTAGATCCAAGTTGTGCTTGAATTTGGACAGTGATGGGTATTGTTTTATGTGGATGGGGAGTTTTTCAGGGCAATTTTATCCTCTGTGAGATATACCTGTCTCTAGAAACTGTTCTGTTGATGTTCCACAAAAAGCGTCGAAGTACCTTGAACTGAAACAGAAATCCAAGCAAAGAACAAACAACTGACCAGAAAGCCAGAAACCACTGCAATTAAAGGGTAAGCTTTTTCTGAAGAAGTCTGTTTAGACTAAAAAGCTTAGCCATTAATTGCAGTGCTTTTACCAGTAAAGGATTGTTTCTTTCTACAACAACTATGAACTGGGTGGTTTCTACCATTGTTGGATTCATTTGCTGTGGTCTTTGCTTCCTGGTCAGTTGTTTGTTCTGTTCTGTTGATGTTGCAGAACAGGTTTAGATCACTGGAACAAGTGCTTCTGATGCTATTTGACTTTCTGATGTGTAGAAGGTCCATCAGTAGTGGGCCAAAGGATGCCTTGTATGCTAGATATAGGTTACCTCTTAGCAGTCTGTAAGAGACTGTGTATAGCAACAGGGCTTTAAGGCGGTCCAAGTTGTTTAAGCCTTCTGTCCTTTTTGTAAGGCATTCCAGCTGATGCAAGTATCTGGACAGATAAAGTCAAAGAGGAATGTTATACTCAATGATTGACCTTATGAGGGCTGAGTAAAAGGGGGCAATGATATCCTTGGACCTGGAAGCAATCCCTGGGGATTGGGAGAAAGGAAATTCCCCCCAGAGATCATGTCAGTCACCCTGCTAGACAGTGGTCCAGGGAAGTAAATAGTGTGGGAAGAAATAGCCAGGGAATTGTTATGGCTAGGCTTGTATAGGCCCTAGGGCCGATAGCCTAGTACCAACCTACGAACCTATGAACCTTTGTTAATGAGCTACATGATATAGAAGGATTTCTTTACCACAATGAACGTATTGTTCAAAAGTTAAGTCATTTTACACATAAGTTCTCATATCCTGAATAACTGGGTTGACTTTTAGGGCAGCGTTATCAATATGTTAGTTCCCTGGGGCAGTGGGCTTCCCAAAGGATATGATAATGCATTTTTGGCATTTAGCCTTAGACCATGATTCTGGCACCAGTTATTCATTTGGGAAAAGCCTTCCTACAGGATGGCTAGATCTTTTGGGGATTCAGTAAATGCACTTAGTACAAAGCCATTTGCAAACTTAGTCAGAGAAACTCTTAGTAATGGTTTTAATTTCTGAGAAGTAGGTGCCAAACAGAAGATGTCCCAGCTCCAAACCCTGAGGTAGCTTCAACTATTTTGTGGTTCTGCATTTTATCGGTGATCCATTTTTTGATCCAGGGGGTGATACAGGGATTTATTCCCAGTTTATTAAGTCATTTGAATATATCAGAGTAGGAAATTTTGTCAAAATCCTTAGCCTGGTCTAGGCAGGCAATGTGTACCATTATACCTTCATCGATAGCTTTGATGACCTTTTCAAAAAAGTCCACCAAGTTGAGTAAGCATGTCCTAATTTTGATGAATCCAAACTGAGATGGGTCAAGTGTTTGGAGGTTCCTTATGTCCTTATTAATAAATTCCATTGTAATTCTTTCCATGGCTTTGCAAATGAGGCTGGAAAGACTTATGGGCCCATAACTCCTCATGTATGTGGAGAGTTATCCCTTGTGCAGGGGAATAACTGTTGCTGTTTTCCATTCACATGGTACAAAACCTGTATGGATGCTAAGGCTGAACAGTATTGTTTGGGTATGGTTAAATCAGTATGCATCCAGCAATATTGTCAGAACCTATTGAAGTAGCATTTTTTTTGTTTTAGCAAGTGCTTTCATAACGTGGTCATAACATCCCTCCACCAACCTCCTCCCAAGCTTCCACCCCATCTCCTCCCACTCCCCATATTTTTGAACTTAAACCAGTATCCACCAACCTCATAAAGAAATTTCTCTACAAACTTAAACCTTGCACCAATGCTCCTGACAACATTCCCTCCTCCTTCTTAAAAATTGCCTCTGACAGGCATCCTGATCAATAGATCACTTCTTGAGTCATATGTGCCAAAACTATGGCATTCTGCTTTTATTCTCCCTCTCCACAAAGGTGGCAAAAACTGTAACTTCTCCAACTTCCACCCCATAGCCATCCTCTCTCCCATCTCCAAACTTCTCGAAAAATGCATTCACATACAGCTCTTGTCATTCCTAACCGAACATCAACTGCTCTCTCCTACCCAACATAGCTTCTGCCCAGGACACAATACCAACACAGCCCTTCTCTCTTTTTTACACTCTATCAATTCAGCCCGAAATTCTGGTAACTTAGTTTCATCTGTTCTATTAGATCTTTCTAAAGCTTTTGATACCACCTCACACACCCATCTACTTAACCATCTATCTAACCTTAACATCTCACCTAAAACTCTTTCCTGGTTCTCCAGTTATCTTTTTGACAGGTCCCAAGCTGTGAAATGGGGCAAATCCTCTTCCACATTCCTTCCAACACCCACAGGAGTTCCCCAAGGTTCCATTCTTGGCCCTCTGCTATTCAACATCTTTATTAATGATTTCCACAAAGCCATTCCCTTCACCAAAATTATCCGATATGCAGATGACTCCACTCTCATCTGCTATGCCTCCAATCAAACTGAACTCAAGACTCTAACTCAATCTGCCTTCTCAACCACTGAAAATGGATGCACCAAAACCACCTCTCACTAAACGCCAACAAAACTAAAATCCTCCTACTTACCCCCTCAAAATCCACCCACATTGAAAAAAACTCATTCCAAATTACCAGCCTCAACAACTCTGTCATTGATATTGTTCCCTCCACCAAACTCTTGGGAATCACCATTGACGAAAACCTAAAATTCAATATCCACATCCAACTCAACATCAAGAAAACCCACATAAAACTCGGCCTACTCTACAGGAATAATCACTTCCTCTCTCCCTCTACTAGACTGACCCTAGACACAACTTACCTTCTCCCATCCCTTCTTTATGGTGCTCCTCTGCTTACTAATCTATCTTCCACCCTTACCTCCAGACTAGAAATATGCTACAACAAAATCTCCAGATTTGCCACTAATGCTAAAGCCTCCTCCCACCACTGCTCCTCCCTACTAACTATAAACTGGCTAGAACTCCCCAATCAACTAGACTTCCTCCAATTAGTCTCAGCCCACAAATTACTATATCAACCCACCAGCTGCCCTGATTTATCTAATATCCTCCAACCTTATAGCCCTCCTAGACCCCTTAGATCCACTCACCAAAACCTCATCTCCATCTACAAACTAAAGCGTCCTGCTGGTCAGCTTCTACTCTCCTTCACCCTAGCTAAAAAATGGAATGCCCTGCCTTCCACTCTGAGAGCTTGTGACAGCCTAAACACCTTCAAAAGACTACTACACTACTACCTGCTTCTTCACAGAAAATGTAACTGCCCTCCTTACACCATACCTCCCGACCTCCTCCCTTCCTTCTCTCCTGGCTAACCTCCTTTCCCTTCAAACCTCTCTCTTATATTCTTACTATAAGTTATAACCAATCTCCTCCCAGCCGCTCACTCTTATGTCTCTTTTCCTCTCCTTCATAACTACTTGTAATCTTCTTAACTACTTAGTATTGGATTCCTTCTCTATCTACCACCCATCCTGCTATAAAACTTTTTTACAACTACATACTGTATGCAATGTAAAAGAATCTTTCTTTTATTTCAACTCGATAAGTAACTTAGCAATGTGAAAAATTCTATATGCTATGTAACTTGTTATGCAAACCTTCGCAGCTTAACAATGTAAACATTCTTTGTAACTTGTTATCTGGAGCTTTTCTCCCCAGGCCTCCACTGAAAATGGACTCTCGAGTCCAGTGGACCTCCCCGGTCACCAAACTGGAAAAAATAAATAAATACATTTTGAGATGATTGGATTTGGGTTAGTTTTTGGGTATTTCATGTGGGATAGTCAGAAGAGATTGGGATAAAGTCTGAGCTGAATTAATACGCCTGTATGATATTTTCAGTTTCTCTGAAGGTAACATTGTTTGCAATCAGCTCAGTTTACTACTATGTTGTGCTTCTGTGATTACAAACATCACAAAAAGCCTTTTGATTTTCTTTAGCTGTGTGGTTTTTTTCATCTCTAATTTAGCTTTTGTGGATTTGATTAAGCACCTTAGTTGTTTGTTTAATTTAATGATGAGAGCTCTATCATTTTTGAAATTACTTTTCTTACTTTTAGCCAGAATTATCTTTATTGTAATATATATTTTGTTTATATTATAGTTCCACCAAAGGGCTTGTTTCTAGGGTTTGCCATGCTCATATAGCTGTTTGCATTCTAGTAGGGTTTGGTGGCATACATTTCCAGGGATTTCACAGAGTTTACTGGATTTGTCTGGGAATTTGAAGACTGGCAAGGAGTCACTTTAGGAGTGGATAGTTTGTCTTAGAAAAGTTTCAAAAGGAGCCATGGGAAGAGGGGACCTCCAGTTTCAATTTTATTTTGGGGAGACAACTTTATGATCAGACCTCACAAAGGATAATGATAACCAAAGGATGGACCAAGATGTCCACTTATTGGCAAGGACAAAGTCTAAGATACTGATCCGTCAAGTGGGCACTTTGATTAATTGTTCCAGGTGATTTGTCTTTACAAAGTCCAGGAATCCCTGTGCTTGTGCACTTGTGGTCATGTAGGTTTCCCAGTGTATAGCTGGGTAGTTAAAATCACCTATGTAGATGGTATAGGATTTAATACTGACAGACTCCAATTCTTGTTGCCAGGTGTTTTAACTTTCTTGGATCATACAGGGAATTTGACAGCTAGCTAATATTTGGTAAATAAGTTTCCTGATGCTGATTTGGACATGAATAAGCTCTGGTGCATCACGTTGCTTTACTAACCTTGATGTAAGTATCTCTTGAATGAAGATTGAGACACCTCCACCTATTTCCCCAACTGCCCAGAGTCTGGTCTAAGTGTGTGAAAGGCATTATAGCACTGCACAGCTGTAGTACTCTCTGCCATTGTAAGGTATGTCTCAGACATTATACAGATGTTTACATAATCAGGGGTAAGGAGGGCTCTGTAGGCAGTGGAGTTTCTTGTTCATGCTCTTGGCATTTCTGAGTAAGACCTTCATATATTATTTGCTTGTTTCATTATGTTGATAGGTTTGTCTGATTGTCATTGCCTAAAACAGGCACTATGGGGGTGGAGAATGTCTTTGCCAATATTCCAAAAGCTAAAGGAGAGAAGTGCAGACCATTCCTGGTGAAGAAGCGTGGACTTTTGATTATGTCCTCATAGGCTAACAGATATTGGACCTCCACAGAACACCAAAAACTAATCCAATTATTAAAGTCTATTATTTTTTGTAGATATTGTGGCATCATTCTTAGAAATGGTAGAATACTGCTCAGTGCTAGGCTCACACTGGCCTGGGACACATAGTCCAACAGCTTCATCATGTCTCTCTTCATATAATCCATGGAGGTACATCTCAAGTCATTGACACCCACATGTATTATGACAGAGTCATACTTGTACCTGTTGTTCAAAGACATGAGTGTGTGT